>NC_088873.1:4939963-4973572 GCF_032884065.1 Artemia franciscana
TTGTTTTTGTTGCTTTAACAACTTTTAACGATACTTCATCTACTCCACAGGATTGTGATTTCATTCTCATAATTATTTCATTTATTTCATTCTCATCACAATTTGTAAAAAGGAATTTAGAAGTAACATGACGAGGTTTAAGTTTGGGGACTGGTGGACTTTTTGATCTTTTAACTGCTTCATGGCACAGCTTAGAACCTTCCTCTGGAAAATATTTGCATAAATTATCCGCAATTTCTTTTGGATCATTAACATTTTTTTCACTGAAATTCATCATTTTAATCTGGTCCTTTTCCTTTTTATGCCCCAGTGACTCACTGATTTTAATCCAAGTCCGCTTCATGTTTCCATTTATCTGTTCAAACTCTTTTTCTACACTCTTTGAAAGTCAGGAGTTTCTCATTCGTGGGGTTTTTTAAATAACCTTTATACCGTCTATTCTTCATTTTTACAGAAACAAGGATACCAGTCGTCATCCATACTTTCCGAAGGTTATTTTTTTTCTTTTTAACTTTCTTTAAGGGGCAACATTTATCAAACTAAGCTAAAATATATCCATAAACAAATTATAAGCCTTTTCTGCGCATTTCCTTTTGAAAACTTCCGAAAAATCAACATGTTCCAAACTTACAGCCAGATTTTTCAAACTATTTTCTGATAAATCTCGATGTTTAATCTCATCTTTTGGTGGTCTCCTCTTTAAACTATCAATTTTACTCATCAACATAAGATGGTCTGATCCATCAGTAACAAGTACATTGGCCGTACAACCATTCAATAACTGCCCATCAACAAATATATTATCTATTAAAGTTGCCGAAGAATGCGTTATTCTTGTTGGAATTGTTACTAAAGGGTACAAATAAGACGACAACATTGTATTAGGGAAATCAACACGATCATCTGGATTTAATAGATCAATATTGAAATCTCCCATTAACACGACTTTTTTCTTTTCTTTTGCAACTTGTGACAGAAGACTTTCAAATACATCTAAAAAATTCTTCTTCGAAAATGATGGTACTTTATATATTATTCCAAACTGTAGCTTTTGACGACCTTATTTCAATAAACAATGTTTCGAGTTTACCCTCAAGCCAGAGTGAAAGGTCATGTCTTAACTCATAATCTACATCACTTCTTATTAAAGCGGCTAGTCCTCCTCTCTGCATAAAAGAACGACCTTTATATTCAACCTTATTCCCTGGAACAGAAAAAACCCTTGCATACAGGTTCTCATCGCTCAAAAATGTTTCACATAGGCCTACAAACAATGGTTGCGATTTAAGACACTCCATTGTCCACAGCAAAGAACATTTAGCCGATCGGAATCCTTGGCAGTTCCAAAAAAGTAACGAATTTCCATTACATACATCCCATTTAGTAAGATCATTAAGTTCAACGTATGAACTATCATTAGGGCACTTTTTTAATCCAGCTTTAAATCCCGACTGACCAAACGAAACATCTGAAAACATATCATGAATAACTAATCTGTTTTCTTCATAATTTTTCAATCGATTACGTGACCCTGACATGACCTAAGTGCAAAAAGAAATTAATAAAGAGTACAAGCAGAGACAAAAAAAGTGAAAGGCATAACTGAGAAAAAGAGCAAAAAAGTAGGGTATCGCAAGCAGAAAATGGTTGAAAGAACAAAGAGTGAGAACATGGCATTGCACAAACTGACATGAGAAAAGCAGTAATTAAGCTAATGATCCTTCACCGATAAGATCCTTTGCACTTCGTATTTTCATGATATTTGGACCCTGTTTGACAAAAATCATTCCATCGATTGACCATGCGTTCTTTAAACCAAGTTTATTTCGAGCCAAATCAAGCTAGTGTTTGCTCTTTCTCGTTAAGTACTCCGATACAAATATACTGTTTTTGCTAGTTTCGATTTTGCCATTAACACCGTTTTTGCAGCATACAGATTACGAAACACAACACAAACGGGAGATACGTTAGAACTGTTGGAGACTGGATTTGATGGATTCTGGAACCGACGAACGCCCAGGATTTGAGCGTATTTTTACGCTCAAATACCGGATATTGCGAATTTTCAATATCCGATAGTCCCATTTTTTCCTTAATAACTTGTTTCACTGACATCTCAACACTGGCTCCTTGTGCTTGCTTTAAACCACTAAAAATAAGCGTATTCATTATCGTTTTCTGGTCCATATCATCAAGTTTTAGTTCAATCACTTCGATTCTGTCTTTCAGAGATGCAATTTGCTTTTTTAGCACAGATAACATTTTTTCAAAAGTACTGAACTTTGCCGAGTATTCAACCAAAATTGAATCATGGATTTTACAAACGATATCTTCCGTAACTGATGATGCTAGCCATGTAGAAGGTACCGTGCTCAAATTGTCACGAACCCTTTGTTCAATTTCATTTCTCAAACCACTTTGCAGATTTTCAAGTTCTTTTTGAGCATTGTCCACAACGGAGGCAAGAGAAGCCAGATCCAAGTTTAACTTTTCTAAGTAAATATCCGGAAAAGTGGTAACTTCGCTGAATGCATTTACTGCTCCTTTGGTTTTTTTCTTCACAGCTTCATCGAAATTTTCTTGGTATGGTTAAAGCTGAGATTCTTGAATCGTTAATACTTCATGCGTGCCGTAACAGAAAACAACGTAGTGTGATCCGTTTTTCTTTTGAACAGTATCCACAATTCGAACCGGCCATTTTGGATATTCTTTGGATTTTGCAAACGCTAGTCCTCTAATTTCGAGTCTACTACTACTACTACTACTAATAACTCACTGCAGCACTAATCCACCTGAGGCCAAGACAGCTATGCACGCTCCTCCTCCAACCTATTATTTAAAGCCTCCCTCTTTACACTCTCCCAGGAAGTTCCCATTTCCTTTAAATCTTTATTTATGACATCCTCCCAACCCAGACAAGGACGACCTGCTTTCCGTGTGGCCCTAGACGGTTGGTCAAAAAGGATAATCTTCGGTAATCTGTCATCCTTCATCCGTAGAATGTGGCCTAGCCATCTCAACCTTTCTTTCATTATAGCCCTAGAAAGCGGGATTGAACCACATTTTTCGTACGAACTACTGTCTGAAATACGGTCAGTCAGCCGGGTACCCAGAAAAATCCGTAGGCAATTTCTCTGGAAAACATCTAGTAAATTTTCATCTACTTTTCGGAGCGCCCATGCTTCTGAACCATATTTGACCACTGTCATCACTGTAGCTTCCAATATTCTAATCTTGGTTTGCAGACTTATCTTTCTATTCTTTCAAACTTTTTTTTAACTGTGAAAAAAACACCTTGAGCCTTAGCTATTCTACTTTTAACATCTTCACTGCTCCCACCATCTTTACTAATAATACTACCAAGGTAACTGAAGCTCCCAACCTGATAAATCTTTTCGTTACCTGATGTCACCTGTTCATCTTCACTTATTCCTAGCCTTAGTGACTTAGTCTTCTTAACATTAATTTTCAAGCCTATTTTAGCACCCTGAACTCGCAAAAACTCTAAAAATTCATTCATTTTGCTCACAATTTCATCTAATATACTTAAATCATCAGCCTAATCTAAGTCCAGGAGTGTTTTTCCTCCCCATTTGATTCCGTGGTCTCCAATTGCCTTTCCTGTGTTCCTTAAGACGAAGTCCATCAAAATGATCCACATAAAGGGGATAGAACACAGCCCTGCTTAACTCCTGATTTAATACAAAACCAGTTGCTAACCTCATTTCCTACCTTAACCGCAGCAGTATTATTCTCGTACATAGCACAAATCACTTTAATGTATTTTTCTGGTATACTATATAACGATAAGACCTTTGTTAACGCTCTTCTATCAACAGAATCGAAAGCTTGCTCATAATCGATAAAACTGAGGACCAAAGGTGTTTGACAACGAAGGGACTTCTCAATTATTAACCTAAGAGTGAAAACTTGGTCGACACATCCTCTACCTTTTCTAAAACCGCATTGTTCTTCCCTTAAAACTTTGTCTACAGCATCTCTCAGTCTAAAAAGTATCATATTACTCAGTAATTTGCTACCTACAGAGACCAGACTAATGCCTCAATAATTACGACACTCACTCTTGTCACCTTTCTTATACAGTGGTTTAATTAAGGTTTCCCTAAAATCATTGGGTACATCCCCTTTTTCAAAAATCATGTTCATAATCTTCAGTAGCTTATTCCTAACCTCAGAGCCACCATATTTAAGAAACTCATTAACCATACTATCAGCACCTGGAGCCTTATTATTTTTTAATCCTTTTAGTACTGTCGTTAATTTTTCCTCACCAAACAAATCTTCCTTCATATCCAAGGTATCACAAACTTTTTCATTTTCATCTATATCTTTTCCTGCAATTAAATAAAAAAAAACAAGATTTTTTAACGGAAAGTAAGGAGCGACATTAAAATACATTAAAATTTAAAACAAACAGAAATTACTTCGTATATGAAAGGACATGCTTCTCATCAACCCCCCGCTCTTTACGCTAAAATTTGACTCTTTCTCTTACCTCTACTTTTTAAAACAGTAAAAAAAACTTTAGCGTAAAAAGCGGGGCGTTGATAAGGAAGCGTCTCCTTTTATATACGAAGTAATTTCTGTTCGTTTTAAGTTTTAATGTCGCTCCTCACTTTCCGTTAAAAAAACTTGTTTTTTTATTTAATTTCTGAACGTTTTTGAATCAATGCATGTTTTAATTTTTGCTCTCCGCAGATGAATTATTAAAACAAAATTTGCATCTTTATTATCTATTTATTTTTTATTTTTTTGCTAAATGGCTTCTCATAGTTTTGATCGAATGATTTTGAAAAAAAAGGAGCGGGGGAGGAGGCCTAGTTGCTCTGCGATTTTTGTTTACTTGAAAAGGCAACAAGAACTTTTAATTTTTTTTTACGATTGTTTTTATTAGTGAAAGGTATGTGTAACTTACAAATTAGCTTACGTAGCGAACTTCTGTATTCTCATGTTTTTGTTAAGCATACAAAGGGGATCACCCCCTCGTCAGAACCTCGCTCTTTACACTAAAGCTTAAATTTTGTTCCAATTTCTTAAGAATGACCCCTGAATCACAAAAGCCGTAGAATAATTAGTTGAAATTACTAAAAATACTAAGAGCAAGGTCTTAGAAGGAGGTGAGCCTATCATATGCGTAATAATTTCTGTTCGTTTTGGATTTTAATGCTTCTCCTTAGCCTACTTTCAGTTGAAAAAACTTTTTATTATTTATTTTTTCATTGTATTTTTTAAATAATGCTAGATAATCCTGCGCTCCCTTCATGAAAATTTTCTTCCCCCATGACAAATTCCTCCAAGGAAAGTTCTCCCAACATACCCACTCTTCTCAACTCCTCCCCCAACCTAAAAATCCATCTGAAAACGTCTGTGCACTTCCAAATAACCATTACTATATGTAAGCACTGGTCAAAGTTTGTAACTTGTGCCCCCTCCCACGGGGACTGTGGGGGAGTAAGTCGTCCCCAAATACATAGTTATAAGGTTTTTTGACTATTCTGAATAAAATGGCTATCTTAGAATTTTGATCTGGTGACTTTGGGAAAATAATTAGCGTGGGAGAGGGCCTAGGTGCCCTCCAATTTTTTTGGTTACTTATAAAGGGCACTAGAACTTTTCATTTCCGTTAGAATGAACCCTCTCCCAATATCCTAGGTACACTGGGTCGATATGATCACCCCTGGGAAAACAAACAAAAAAAAACAACAAACAAACACGCATCCGTGATCTGCCTTCTGGGAAAAAAAAATACAAAACTCCACGTTTTTGTGGATAGGAGCTTTAAACTTCTACAATTGAGTTCTCTGATACGCCGAATCTGATGGTACGATTTTCGTTAAGATTCTATGACTTTTAGGGGTTGTTTTCCCCTATTTTCTAAAATAAGGCAAATTTTCTCAGGCTCGTAACTTTCGATGGATAAGACTAAACTTGATTAAAATCATATACTTAAAATCAGCATTAAAATGCGAGAATTAAAACTAATAATGTTTTTTTTAAACTTGTTTAAAACAGCCCTAGCATCCTTACTTCAACGAATTTCAACCAGGTTGAAAATATGATTAAAATATTGGAAACTATAGTGATACCAGTGGTAATGTATGGTACTGATGCGTTGATGGTCCAAAAGGTAGAGGAGGTCGTCCCCGAATGGGGTGGGTGAATTGGTATAGAAAGATTTAAGGGAAACTGATACTTTTTTGGAGAGTGTAAAGGGAGAGGTTTTTAATAGGTTTATGCAGAGGAACGGTGTATGTAGCTGGGTTGCCCTTAGACCGGCTTGGTGCTTCACTAGTAGTAGTACTGAATCTTGTTCCTAATGCTTAATAATTCCTCTTACCCGGCCCAAACTAATCTGTATTCTTGGAGGATTATTACTCTAAGCCAATATCGGATTACCTGTAGAGTTTGTGTCAGTAGGGAGTTTGAGTTCTTTCCCGACAGCATTACTGTTTTCAACTATTACCGGAGTCTTCTGAGTCACGCTAAAGGGGTGTGTACAAGAGCGTAGTAAGAATGTCAGCTTTTCATCTTTTATGTTCTAGTATACATTTTTTATATTTTTTAATCTATTTTTAAAATAAATGATAAGTATCTCAAAAGAGTGCATAACATACCATTGCAGACCAGTCTCCTTGCACTTTCCTAATATATTTTTTCCTAGACATCATTTTAAAATTAATTATATCTTGCCCCTCCCCAAGACTGGGTAAAAACTCTTCCCTTTATATTGCAGTAACAGGTGTATCTCAGGCCCCAAGATTGGGTTCGTACTGCCCATTAAACAAAAAACACAATAAGTAATAATAAAGCATTCAAATCACCAAACCGTTGTGCATAGTCTGGGGCATGTCAATGTAGCCCATGGCTGTTAGTAGCATGGCTGCCAGAGGGGAACAAGATCTCGACCAAACTTGGTCAGAAGCCCCAGACGTGCTTTTTGCACTTGCTCAGGATTGAAGCCAGTCAAACCTCCGAGGGTTATGAAGGAAACCTGAGGCAAAGAGAGGGGCTAAATCTGCGTAAGGAAATCGTCACAGCTATTTTGTAGCTACAGGTCTATAGTAGATATAATCCTACTATTACGACATCTGTCAGATGAACATAATAAATATTCTCTCAAAAGGATCAAAGAAAAAATTTGTGTTTATCACATTTGTTTAAATAAAAAAAACAACTACCATTTGCTTTTTATTTTGTAAGTTCTTGAATGACCTTGAAGTACAATTTTGTTTCAAAAGCGAAGGCATATTGGATCACAAACAAAGAACTTATAAGGGGTGGGGGGTCTTAGGAACCGTTAGTTGGATTGGGCAAAGCTGTTTTCACAGAAAGAGAATACAAAGAGAGTGTCTAGGAAGCTCTTATTGATTTTTTTAATTGAACGTTGTAAGAGATATAGGTTTCTGGGTGCTCCCCGTATATGCTTGAGATGAGCACAGCTTATTCCAAAAACAAATTTTGCTCTTATTTTAGATCATAGTCGCCTTGATCTTATCCTCAATTAATCTAAGATTTTGAATAGAAATTAACAATGCATCGAAGAATCATTAAAGAGAGTTTTTCTTCCTTTAAACGGCAATTGCAGAAAACTTATGCGAGATTTTCAAACAGTTCGAGGTAACAAACTATAAATAAGGAGCAACTCGGTCCAATAGTAATCTAAACTCTAAAAAACGGAATTTGATTATAATAGACACATCAAAATAGTTAGTGTTTTATGCTGATTCCAAATAAATAAGATTAATTAAGTTTAATATTATCCATCAAAAGTTAAGAGCAGGAGAAAGGGGGAGGGGAAGGGAGGAAATATTCACCCAAAGCAGCGGAATCTCATTGAAAATCACATCATCAGATTCACCGTATCAGGGAATCGTATTATAGAGGTTTCAAGTTTCCATCTGCGAAAATGAGGAATCTTGTCTGAAGAATGATCACGGATGCGTGTTTTTTGTCCCACGTGTGATCACATCGAACCACTGGTCCTAAAAGATCAGGAGAGGGCTCGTTTAAAACAAAATTAAAAGTTCTATCGTCATTTTTAAGTAACCAAAAAGATTGGAGGGCAACTAGCCCCCCTCCATGCCCCTTTTTCCACAAAAATCCGTCGATCCAAATTTTTTTATCGTCATTTTGCTCAGCATAGTTCATAGGTCCAATAACTGTAATAATAATAATTTATTTCGACCCGCTTTACATACATTAAATGCACTTAGAGGAGTACAAAATGTAGAAAAATAAAATAAAATCGAAACAACAAACAAGAAAAAAAACACAAAAAAATCAACAGTATTTTCTCGACGCTTACGGAACTTGTCCACAAGCTGGTCCATTTTCGAAAAGATTAAATAAAAAAAAACTGGTTTTTTAACTGAAAGTAAGGAGCGACATTAAAACTTAAAACGAACAGAAATTACTTCGTATTTGAAAGGGGCTGCTTCCTCATCAACGCCCCGCTCTTTACGCTAAAGTTTGACTCTTGCTCTCAACTCTACTTTTTAAAACAGTAAAAAACTTTAGCGTAAAGAGCTGGGTGTTGATGAGGAAGCAGTCCCTTTCATATACGAAGTAATTTCTGTTCGTTTTAAGTTATAATGTCGTTCTTTACTTTCAGTTGAAAAAACTTATTTCTTTTTATTTAATTTCTTAACATACTTGAATCAATGCATGTTTTGAGTTTGACTCTCCGCAGAGGAATAATTAAAACGAAATATGCATATTTATTTTTTGGCTAAATGGCTATCTCATAGTTTTGGTCAAATGATTTTGAGAAAAAAGGAGCGGGGGAGGAAGCCTACTTGCCCTCCGAAGTTTTGGCTACTTAAAAAGGCAACAAGAACTTTTAATTTTTGACGAATGTTTTTATTAGTTAGATATACGTAACTTATAAATTAGCTTACGTAACGAACTTTTGTATTCTCATGTTTTTATTACATATTTAAGGGGTTTTCACCTCCTCGTCAGTACCTCACTCTTTACGCTAAAGCTTAAATTTTGTCCCAATTCATTAAGAATGACCCCTGAATCACAAAAGCCGTAGAATAAATAGTTGAAATTACTCAAAATATTTTAGCGTAAAGAGCGAGGTATTAGGAGGAGGTGAGCCCCTCATATGCGTAATAATTTCTGTTCGATTTAGTTTTAAGGCTGCTCCTTACTTCCAACTGAAAAAACTTTTTCAGCTCATGTCATACCCAAAGGTATGGTTGTTGGACCTTTCAACTATAAAGAATCAACTGACTGTCGCCAACGTTTGGTCAGATTTCTTTGACGAAGTTGGAGCGTGGGGGGCTAGTTGCCCTCCAACCTTTTTAAAAAGGGCACTATAAATCTTGATTTTCAACCAAATATGCAATCTCCTGATCTTCTAGGATTATTCGTTCAATACAATAATCCCTAAGCCAAAATTAAGCAAAAATAAGCAGAAAACCAAAATTAAACCAATGAACACGCATCCTTGATCATTTCCTCTAGCGAAAAGAAAAATGCAAAATTCCACATTTTTTGTAAAGGAGTTTGAAACCTTTACTTTAAAAATTCCCCCTTTTTCGAATATTGGGCAAACTTTTACGGGCTTTTAGCTTTTTATGATGTAAAATTAAACTGAATTAGCTGTATAAATTTGGAAAAAGCATAAAAATTCAATTCTTTTGATGTATCTAATGTCATCAAATACTGTTTTTAGTGTTTTCGTTACTATTGAGCCAATTTGGTCGTTGTATTCAGTTCGTTACCATGAACTATTGGATTCTCTAGTATGTGTTTACTGTCTACTTGTTTTGTCTACTGTTTACTGTCCTCTAGTTTTGCGTCATTTCCTAGGCCTGCTTCCAGTTTTCCAGCAATTATCTTTAGTAATTCTTCTTTGAATCTGATACACATGCAGTGACGGAGTGAATAACCCCTGCCAAGTGATTTTCCACAAATTAATTATTTAGACACAGCATGATTTTCATTTCCACTTGATGTCAAAATGAGAAATCTGCCGACAAAGTAAGAATAGGAACAAAAAAGTATTGATAGATTAGTTTTAAACGTCATAATGATTCTTTTGGGAGTGAATAGAGTCTTTGATATAACAAAATAAAAATAAGGAGAAATTTATGTACTAAAGAGACTAAAAAATCTGAGCTTTTCAGAAGTAAAATTGATTAGCTTAGCATTTGAGGTTTCTCAGGAACCAAGCGTCAATGCAGGTAATTTTGTTGCGGAGCAACACTTAGGTATCGTCCTGTTTTCTATTATTTTTTTCTTATGGTATCAGTTTCAGTTTGATATGCCAAACCCATGAGAACTCAACCTCTGTGGATTGTACAGAAACTGTGCAATATACTCGGTGGTATGTACTTAGGCTCTACTCTAGCTGTAGCCGCTCGCTCTCCAAGTTATAAGGCGTCTAAGATTATCTTTGCGGAGTATCAGAACTGCTATTGTTTATATAAGTTGCATGACTTTGTGCAGAACTTAGACCTCAGGTCTGACGAACCACTGTGTTGTTACATTTCGGAAAGTTCTCATGGTTTCCTTTTTTGATGAAGGAGAGGGGGTAGTAGCCCCCCTAGACTTGAAAAAACAAACAATGGCCGAAAAAAACACTTTATGTCATGATTCGGTGCAAAGATAACCCACAAAACTTAATTTGTCCGCTTGAATAATAAATCCTTGCTGAAAACACGTAAATACTGGCTCTACTTAATACTACATTCTGTTGGGCTGTATTTCACATCTTTAAAAGAATTTAAGCAAACCAGAGAAACATACCAGTTATTGAAAAAATAATAAAAATTTCATAACTTTGGGAGGGGGGATGAGAAAAAAACTTAACAGAAAATGTGGTTCTTTTAAATAAATGGGTGCATTCGGAAATTTGTAATTTTTCAGTTGAAGTTGAAATTTGTAAGTTGATCTAAACAGAGAAATATTCTTGTACGGTATGTCCCTTTTTTACAAGATTTATAAGCCTAAGACACTACAATGCTCCACCTGTCTGGCCCACGGCCACAAGAAAAAACACTGCAAACAGTCCCATCCGTCTTGCCTTGAGTGTGGGAAAACAGGCCACACAATTAGTGAATGCCCTGATTCAGACCTTTTCTGCAGAAATTTTGACTATAAGGGGCACAAAGCCCTCCAAAAACAATCTTGCCCGGCTCAACAAAAGCGAGTCGTAATCCTTAGAACATCTGATAAAATAAACCTACCCTACTCAGTTGTAGCTGCAAGAATCCCTTGGCAACCCACACCTCATCGGCCCAGTAAAAGCCAAGTAACAGTTGCTGTAAAAGATGCAAAGACAGTACCATTTCCAAAAGAGGCAAACAATGCTCACACTCAAGGTTCTAGTCAGTCCCCCCATCTCTTATCTAAGCTTATTTCAACATCCTGCCCTCCAAAAGATTCATCTGAAAGTAGCCAAGAATGGCAAAGGATTGCCACTTATCTCACTGTTAGTCACTTAATTGAGGTTAGTAATGAGCCTGAGGAAACCAAAAATATTCTCAAGAAGAAAGTTATCACTAAACTCCTAGGTAATGACATCTTACAAACAGCTATAGCTCAAATCCTCCATCAAAAAGGACAGAGATTCCACACTAAAGCTAATTAAGCCTGTAGGTTCAACTGCAAATCAAATTAATACAAGCTCCGACAATGCCACAACCCGCAAGACGGTAGTCGGTGCCACTGCCCTGTCAAAGGCAAGAAATCTAAGAAAGAAACGGCAAAATTTCCATCCCAGTCCAAAATTCCCACCAATGATATTTCGTCGGCTGATGAAGAATTCCAATATTCTAATCAAGGAGATGATGAAACTCAGACCACAATGGATATTTAAATGTGTACCATACAAGATTTTACGTTTCTCATGAATTTATCACTGTTCAATAATGTTGTTTTTAACTATTACGATGACCAGAATAATTTAACCACCAACCCCTTAGCTAGCCCAGATAGCCCTTTAAACCAAATTAACTTTGAATATCTCGACACTTTCGATTTTGTGAAAAATGTGAAACCTAAGCTAATGGAAGAAACCAAACATAATGTAATTTGCTTTAACATCAGAAGCATACAGGATAAATGGGCTAATTTTAAAGACTTAATTTTAATTAATGGTTACTGCCCTTTCAACGTAATTGGAATAACGGAGACGTGGTTTTCAGAAATTGATGATACTAATGAATTTTCCCTCCCTGGATTTCAAGCTATTCATACTGAAAGAAAATTAAGCAAGTCCTCTGGCGGCATTTCTCTTTACATCCGGTCAAGTCTAAAATTCACCAGGTTATTAGACTGTGAATCCTTATTCTCTCAACCTATTAATAATAGATGCACTTATTCAATAATCGTGGACATGAGTGTTGACAAGAATTCTTTTATTTTTTCATTATTTTATAAGCCACTCTCATTTCCGACACTTTTCTTTTTTAATCTGTTTGATGATTTTTCTAGTTTTATTAATTTACCACAAAAGAAGGCAATAGTTTTTGGGGACTTCAATTGTAATTTACTAAATGTTAGCAATAATAATGATTGTGATACCTTTTTTGAAACATTAACCTCAAGTGGTCTTCTTCCCACAGTCCTTTTTCCTACTAGAGTTGATCCTGTGAGGTCTAGAGCTACTGTGATTGATAACATTTTTGTATCCACTTCCCTGGGAAACCACCTGTCCTCCAAAATAATATTTTCCGACCTGTCAGACCACTTTCCAATCTATATCTCCCTACCCTTCCTACTAGCTGCTCAACCCTCTAGAACTAACACCCCTATGTCTAATAGAATGTATAATACTGTGAATATGAACCGGTTCGCGAATCGTTTGAAATCCTTCGACTGGTCCAAGGTTTTGGATTGTCAGGATCAGTGTTGTGCCAAGTACTTCTTTTTTTTACTTAAGTACAAGTACCAAGTACTCAGAGAAATTTTTACTTAAGTACAAGTATTAAGTACTTCTCTAAAAATATACTTAAGTAGTAAGTACTTTTGAAAAAGTACTTCAGTACTGAAGTATTTCGATTTTACTGGAATTTTACTTTAATTATGGTATAAAAAGAAAAAAATTACAAAGAACATTCATTACAGCTTCGTCATAACTTTTAATTTCTTTCTTGTTCCTTTCAACAGCAGAAGCTTTTCATACTTACCAATTCCGAGCAATTTTTGTTTTTGTAGTACAAATTCCATCACCTACCGAAAAAAGTCGTTGTGCAGGTGCAGACGAAGCAATGATACAGCTGTAATTCCTGAAAACTTTCGTGACCCTTGGGTACACTTTGAGCACAAAGAGTTCCTTTCGCCTTTCATTCAAATATGAAAAAAACCTTCATAGAATTGGTTTCACGGCCTGAAGAATTATCATGAAGCTACCTGTATCAGCCTCGTAAGTACTTCTGAAATCTTCAACCTTTTTTGCTTCGACTCCAAGAGTTCAACTGCCACATCCTTCTGGTTATCAGGAAACCATTTCAATTTGAAGGAAGGATGACTTGCCGTGGCAATAACATAGTCTCTTGCATGACAGACCCACAAGTAGATCATGTACCAAAGGCTGGCTGACTTTCGCCAAATCTTTCAGCTTTTTGAGCTTCCTTTCAAATGATTTGATTGTAGGATAGATAGTACCGAAGTAGCATTTTTCCTCCCCCTGAAATGTCCAATGCCACTGCTACTGGCTTCATAATTTTCATGTATTCTTCAAGAATCAATGAAAATTATTTCAAAATCAAGAATCAATGAAAATTATTTCAAAATCAAGAATTTCAAAATCACGAGAAGTTAGCCTTGGTTTTTGCAAAGCATCACATACGTTAGCAAGCTTTCCAATTTTGTGACAATCCATCAAACGTTTGACACTGTCATACTTCGAGTTCCACTTGGTTACCACAGGTCTTATAAGCTGTTTGTCATATACCTCTTTCACAGCATCAGCAACTTTTGAACTCTTATTAAGCGCATCCCAGAGAGCAATATACTTCAAAAAAGCAGTATGGTACTGCCTCTTATATTTCACAAAGGGCTTTATCAGCATCGGTGGATCCAAGCAGGTTAAGTGTTTGGTTGACACACCTGAAGTGTGGAGGAAGTTGGAAATACTCGGGGTCGTCCCAGAGAATCGAGCATCTCCCAACGTTTGTAAAAGAGAATGAACCATACTGGCCTGCTTCATCTTCATTTTCTTTATAACTGTCTTGAACATATTCATCGGAAACCATCGGATATTCCCTGAATGCCTTACTAAAGTTAGAGGCGTTATCGGTTAAAACCTCTCGTTAATTTTTGTACTTGGCAAATACGCCATTCAGTTGTTCAGCAATTCTGTCATAAGTGAATGAGCCCTTGAACCAGCAACAAGCAAGGGCATAAGATTTCCATTTCAATCCTCGTTGAGCAAGTGTGCAGTCATTCCCAAGTAGCTTTTGTTGTTGGAAGACCAAATGTGTATTGTCAGCGACATGTAGTCGGTGAGTTCAAAATCACGAATCATATCTTTCTGTACTTTAAAAACTTAGCTTCAGTTTGCACAGCTAAAGCTTTTCTTCCTGGAACCTTTGCATAAAGTGCAAGACCTGTTATCAGATTTTTGAACAACGGTTTCTCAACAGTATACAGGGGTCGCATCCCATCCATAGTGCAGTCGAGTGCCAAAGAATTCACTTTTGACTAAGTCAGCTTCGACGGTCTTGCAGCAAAGAAATCTGCTTTAACTTTTTTAGAAGACGAGCTAGAATCAGGGCCATTATTATCTTCATTGCCTTCAGATTCAGACGACCCCGAAAGTGAGCCTACAAGTTCACTAGCCTCTTTGCTACTTGATTTCCTTTTGTTCTTACTGTTTATCACATTTATCACAAAAAAACTGCCCGTTCAATATATATAGTGGTTCTGCCATGATAGCGCCCTTTTTTGAAATTTCGTGCCGGGCCAGGAGCCGCTGTTCTCAAAGACCATTCATCCAAGACCAAAATCCATTCATCCACTAATCTATAGGCAGTTCAATTCGTCGTATCGCCCTGCATCATGCTGGTATAATTTTTCTCATCAAGAAAGTACTTGAGTACTTAAGTATCCTTAAGTGCTTCAATTTTTTACTTAAGTATAAGTATTAAGTACTTTAGACATTTTTTACTTAAGTAGAGTACAAGTACTCAGATTTTTTATTTAAGTACTTTTACTTAAGTATTTCCCAACACTGGTCAGGATGTTAATTCAGCCACAAATAGTTTTAAACAGTGACTGAGTGATCCTATCATTTTAACCTTTCCAGTCCATGAATCAAACCGAAAAACTACCCATATGTGCCCCTGGATGTTCAATAGCCTGATAATCTCTCCATACCGAAAAAATGACCTATATAACTTAGCTTGCAAAACCAGTAGCGGTATTGAACTGACTGATTATAAAAAATACAAAAACTTATAGATCGAACTCGTCCGGGAAGCAAAAAAATTATTATTATTATAAATGTCTCGCTGCAAAGGGAACTTGCAAGAGATTTGGTCCACAATAAATGAAATTCTTTCAAAAAAATGAATTCAAGATCTGTACCTATTAACCTTAAGAACATCAGTGGCAGATTAATTGACCCAATTTCAGTACCGGATGCTTTTAATAATTATTTCACTAATATTCCAAATGCTAACTCCTGTTCCTTCTCCCAGTCAGTACACCCTAGCAAGAATCCCAGATCCATGTTTTTTCTCCAACTGATTGTAAAGAGGTTCTTCAAGTTATCGAATCTCTCTCTAATAGTAGTACACCTGACTTCTTTGGGATATGTAATAGGCTTCTTAGGAACGTATCTTCCTATGTTTGTGAACCCATTGTGCTCATAGCAAACCTGTCTATGACCAATGGGGTCTTCCCAGGAATATTTAAATCAGCAATTGTTATCCTGATTCATAAAAAAAGCGATCCGTCTGAGATAAGTAATTGTCGTCCAATCTCACTTCTCCCAGTTATATCTAAAGTGCTGGAGAGAATTATATTCCGACGTGTTTCTTCCTTTTTATTTGGGATTCATTCTTCAGATTCGTTGATTTCTCAATATGGCTTCCGTTCCAAATTTTCAACTGCTCGTGCACTGCCACACAGTTTATACGTTCCCAACTTGACCTTAAAAATACTGTATTGGGCTTATTTCTAGATTTTCTAAGGCCTTGGACATGGTAGATCACAGTGTTTTATTAAGTAAGCTCAACAACTTAGGGATTCGTGGAGTTCCTTTGTCATGATTCAGCTCTTATCTCTCTGGTAGAGTACAGAGTGTGAGTCTGGGTGGGGTGACTTCACATCCCCTACCTGTCCGGAGGGACGTCCCACGGGGCTTTGTTCTTGGTCTAGTACTTTTCCTCCTTTATATTAATGATTTTGTTACGAGTCTGGGTCCATCAGTGAACCCAGTACTTTTTGCTGATGATAGCAACTTTTTCATCACCGGTCCTAATTCACCATCTGTCGTCACCTCTACTCAAACCCTTCTGAATAAGGTACAGGAATGGTGTCTCGTTAACTGCATGACCATTAACAGTAAGAAAAGTCAGGTTGTATTATTTAAACCCCTTACAAAAAAATTAAGCTAAGCAAGCACTTGGCCTAAAATATTCTACCAATCTCCTCCCGCCTGTCGTGGTTGCCAAGTTTCTTGGTGTCCACATAGACTCCTCAGTATTATTTGCATCACATGTGTCCTACATCAGAGCCATAATCTTGCGACAGGTAAGCATGGTTTATCGTGTGAATTATTTTCTTTCTCTCGATATGCTTGTCACCCTTTATTAGTCTTTTATTTACCCATAAATCCCATACTCCGGATCTGTTTGGGGCAACACTTATCCTTCAGTTACCAAAAAATTAAAATCTGCCCAAAGCCATGCCGTCAAAGCAGTTTTTCGGCTACCCCAACTATATCCCACCCAGGACTTGTACTGCAATTTTGGTAGTATCCCTTTTGAACAAATCATCAAAAATGAAATCTATCCCTTGCATACTCCACTTACCATAAAAATCTTCCTCCCCAATTATTATCTTATTTTAATAGTAATAATTCAGAAGGCCTCTATCTCCGTTCATCCAACCGTTCCTTCATTACCTCCAAGTGTGTTTCTAGTTCCACCCAACAATCCCCCGTTTATAAACCTATACTTCAATTTAATATAATACCCTCCAGTGTCGAGCTATCCACAAGTTTTCGTACGCTGTATAACAATGTACTAAAATTTTGATATTATAATTCTCTAAATTTTTATTCAACTTGCTTTAATTAACAATGTTTTCTCTTTCTTTTTTCTCTCTCTTCTTCATTTTCATTTTTTTTGTTGTTATTGTCCTCATCAAGTTCGCTTCCAGGATCTTTATTATTATTGGTGTTTTTTTTTGCTTTGTTTTTTATTTGAATAAATCTAATTTATTTAATTTAGCATATACTAGCTAGATCCGGGTTGCAGCAGTAGCTAGCAAACTAGTATGAGGCAATCACATCCCATACTAAGAAACACAATAACCCATAACTCCTTGAATTAGAGTCAGATCAAAACAAGAAGTACACTATGAGAACTGCCTTGTCCAATAGCCCTATATAGGAAACTAATAGTCGCTTTGCTTGAATCTAGATCTTGACCTGTCAAGACATCTTGACCTGTCAGTCTTCATCTAGATCTTGACCTGTCAAGATGTCTTGTTTTCAAATAAATGGCACTTGTGATTTTTAAGTGAAGACGCGAGATCAGCCTTGTGAACTTTTCTCTAGCAAGTACCAGTGTTAATCTTGGTTTAGGCAACTAGGTTTTAGTTGAAGATATAGTTTCCAATTCAAGGTCTGTGTCTTGTTTTTGTTCCTTAGCCTAGAATGTCCCATCCTTGTAATGAATGCTACAGAAAATGTGGAACTGGGTCATTCCAGTGTTCTAAGTGCAAGACATGGTTGCACCCAGCTTGTGCTGGCATCACAAAAAGTAGTCGCCTTAAAAACCCTAAATGGTTATGCATACAATGCCGATCAACAATGGTTGTAAATGACGAGATTAATACCATCGATAGCCAACCGGAAGTGAACCAACAACTCGAGATTGAAAAACCCCACCTTATTTCTATTGAAGAAAATTCAACTAATTCCAATGATAATCGACTGGAAGTGGTCGTTCCAATTGGTATTGTTAATTCCCCATCTACAACTTGTGTTTCGAATAATGACAAAAATAGTTCCCCTGGATCGATTGATTCTGCAAAAAAATACCACCTACCATCAATCCCAAATTACCCCACAAATTTCTTGCTCCAGCAAAGATGAATTGACGTGCAATGCAAAAACGGCTAGTGTGTTTGAGCCCCATATTTGTGAAGATTGTCTAAAAAAAAATAGGCAGAAATCGTCAATCTCAAGAAACGAATTATTAATCTCGAATTTCTTTACGATAGGTTGTCTTATCTTTACGAGCGCCAGAATAGTGATCTCTTCAAGGACAAAGGGATCAAAATGTCAAAAGTCGGTTTTCAGCTCGCAATTGTTGAAGCTATACATACTTTAAATTCCCAGCCTCAAATTCCCATACTTTAAATTCCCAGAGTTCCTCTTTTAGCTGATACTTCCGCTCTAAATATTCATTACCAGTGCTAGTGAACTTCCTTCGTCAGAATTTTCTCAAGGGACTAGAAAGGTTACGCAAACTATTATTACTGACGTCGTTTCAAGTTCAACCGAAGATAATTTAGGTCTACTGTTGAAACCCAGAGTTAACGTCACATCTTTAAAAAGTGACAATGCAGTTGAACTGACAAGCGGAAATTCTCACCCAATACAATCAAGTATTCAAAAAAAAAATAAGATCAGTGATTTTACATCTAATCAATCTGATGTGTGTTTTAACTTCTTAGATAGTAGATGTATTTCTAGTAATAGTAAATATCTACACATTTGTAAATTTTATGTCTTTAGCCGTTGTATAAACCATCTGTGTAAATACCTCCATTTTGATATTTGTAAAAATTTTCAAGTGGCAGGTGCTTTGGCAGTACAAAAGCTTATATTGAATCGCCCATTAAGGGTCGTAGTAGGTTCCACAAAACTGGGCTGTCCAGAAGCCACCTTAATCCTGCTTAATTTACCAAGCATTTTAAGCCGTGTAATTTTGCTCACGTATCATTAGATGCAGAGGGCAGGTTTAAAACCCACCCTTTTTTAGGGCAGCGTCGAAAACACTCACGACCCCCTCCTCCCCTTAGCCGGGTTCCAGTCTTACCCCCTCGCATTTTCAGCTCAAAAATTAATAAACCCTCCCCGGTTGCATACTCCCCCCTTGCCCCTTGTTACCTCCTCCCCCTCTCCACATACGGAAGTCTTATTTCCTTCCCCCTTACAGTATGCTGCCCCATACTCTCCCTACTCTGCCGCAAACCAGCAATTTCTTGATGAACATGAATAATTATTTCCACCCAGTCCTTATTCCCCCCTTCCCAGCACCTAACGAAACCCGACCCCCAGCCCTTTCGTTCTATCCCATCGTGCTTACCCTGTCAACGTGACTCAGGTCTGAGACTTTTTGCGTTCAATAATTGTCTTGTAATAAATCCTAATTGTTCTCCTCATGCTTCGTCCATATCCTTGCCCGTCCCCCCGCCTCCAAATCCCCAAGGCAAATTTTTCTCTTAGTCTTCTTCTCCAAAGCATATTAAAATTAAATTGAAACCCTACCCGAGAAATTCTCAAACCCATCAAGTCTCCCTGTCGCGATTCCCCAATCGGTTTGTTTTTCCCAAACTTTTAGTTACTAATGCTGAAAGTCTTAATTTTGAAAGGCTTACTGAACTGGAGGGGCTTTCAGAATCAAATTTGATAGATATTAAACCTGTCACTGAAGTATAATCCCATGACCCAGGCTCCCTACGCCTGACAAATTATTCAGAGTTTATTAAACTCCGTCTATCAGACCACCCACTCGGAAAAAAAGGTGGCGGAGTTTCGTTCTTTACTAAGAGTCACCTTTACCCAAAGGTTATTCAAGTCCCTAGCTTAATCGAGTATGATGTAATCCTCTGGCTACGTGTTAGACCAAAAGTACTCCCTCGTCCATTTAGTATTATTGCAATAGCTGTTTTCTATTACTCCCCAAATCAAAATATCGAGTCAAAACATGATTTCATCCAGCAATTACAGGCAAGTGCTGATTTTGTTATTTCTAAGTACCCCATTGCTGGCCTTTTTTTTTAGTTGGCGATGCCAACGACCTTAAATTGGATTCTTTTTGTGCTTCACTTAAAGTAAAGCAAATTGTTAAAACACCGACGACTCAAGCACCTTTCTTGATGTTATTTTAACTAATATGTAAAATTTTTACAGCCCTCCCTCAACTTTGCCCCCATTAGGTGGGAGTTATTATCTTTCCCTTCTTTTGTCCCCCTCCTCAAATTTCAAGCATTATTTCTCAATAGCTTACAGCACTTATCGCCCTCTTCAAAAATTCTGGTCCTCTTTCTTTCGGTAGGTGGCTGAATACTGAAGATTAGTCTGATATTTATAGTTTACAAAACCTTGATGAGAAAACGGCCACGTTCCATAAAAAGCTAATTGATAAATATCAAATTTGTCTCCCAGAAAAAAAGACTTAAAAGGTGCTCAAATGATAAACCCTTTATTAATCAAACAATAAAAACACTAATTACAACCAAATTGAAGCTTTTTAAAAATGGTAAACTCGATGAAGCCAATATACTAAGAAAATCAATTAAAAGAGAAATTCGTAAATTGGCACGATCGTACTACAAAAATAAGATCGAAAAATTGTTCGCTAATAAACCAAAAAATTCTGAGGTTAAAAAGCTATGCGACAGGAGTCTTGACTAGCTTAATTTCAACCTACCAGAGCCCCCTGATGTTACCGCTAATAATCTAAATAAATTTCCGCTTCCATTGTTCAGGGCCTTCCAGCATTGTCCAACCAATTATCAACAGGAGCCCCATCTTCTTCTTTTCCGACTGTTTCCCCGTCTGAGATAGAAAGAAGAATTGATAAACTAGGGAAGACAAGTGTTGTCCTTTGGATATCCCGTTTCCTCTTATTAGAGCCTTCGATGACTTTCTAAGTCCTTGTATTTCCTGTTTAACGAAGTTACTAAATCTGGACAAATTCCAACAATTTGAAAACAGGATTTCATTACCCCTTCGAAAAAGAAAAACGGAAAGCCTGGCTTTGAAGGCATTCAACCGATTACTCTTACTCCTATTTTTAGGAACCATTACTCAAATCCCCTCCCTGTCTGCAATGGCGTACCCCAAGGTACTCTCCTAGGCCCCCTCCTTTTTTCGGTCATGATCAACAGCCTTGCGAAGGAAGTTCCTGATCGTTGGAAATTTGTTGATGACCTAACGATTGTTGAAAGTTGCTTCAGAAATTCAATAAGCGACCCTATGAGTATTCTCAATGAAATTGGAAGTGATGTTTTGGACTTAGACATAACAGTAAACCCCTCTAAGTCCATGATAATGTCGATTTGTTTCCACAAATCCTCGCCCAGTTTTCTTAATCCTATCCCTCCTGAAATTTATGTTTTCTCGTTTAAATTACTTGGTATCACAATTTTTTCAAATTGAAAGTGGGATATCCAAGTTAAAGACATCATCCATAAAGCTAATGTGTCTATCGCCCTCCTTTAGCTCCTAAATAAATATAGCGTCCCCTCTTCTCACTCCTTAAGGATATACACGTCTTTTGTCCACCTGCGTCTGGTGTTGTTGTGCCTCCGTTTTTCAAAAAAAGCAATAACGAACCCTCGGACGGCAAGTATTTTCCCCAAATGTCACTCCCCATCCAGATTACGACTGCCTGGGGCTGTTTCTGAGCCCATCCCAGTTGTGTCCCCCATTAACTGCGTTACTTCCAGATATGAAAAAACTTTTTTCGCCTTCATCACAGTAAAAATGAATAAAATATCCAACTAGTTTCTCCCCTTTTTTTCCCTTCATAACCCTCGGAGGTTTGACTGGCTTCAAACCCGAACAAGTGCAAAAAAGACCTGGGGCTTCTGACCAAGTCCGGTTGAGATCTTGTTCCCTTCTGGCAGCCATTCTATTAACAGCCATGGACTACATTGATAAGACACAGACTATACACACAAATTTGGTGATTGGAATGCTTTATTATTAATTATCGTATTTTTTTTCAAATGTGCAGTACGAGCCCAATGATGGGGCTTGAGATACACCTGTTACTGCAATATAAAGGGAAGAGTTTTTGCCCAGTCTTGGGGAGGGGTAAGATACAGTAAATGTTTAAACGTTATTGCAGTACTGCAGTGATGTATGGAAAAATGACGTCACTGACATGAATATTTTTTTTTTCCAAAATTAAGGCTCTTAACGAAATTTTGCAGACTTCTGACCCCTTTAGTTGGTTTTTCTTTTATGCACAAATATCCCAATATACCAATTATATCGAAAAAACATGGAACCATTCTCGAGAATAAATAAATAAATACATATACAATTATTGCTCACAATGATAGTATATATATATATATATATATACTAGCTGTTGGGGTGGCGCTTCGCGCCACCCCAACACCTAGTTGGTGGGGCGCTTCGCGCCCCCCCAAGCCCCCCCGCGCGCGTAAGTCGTTACGCGCCATAATAGTTACGCGCCATTGTAGTTGTGTCCCTATGTCCCACCTGTGAATATAGATAGATATATATATATATATATATATATATATATATATATATATATATATATATATGGTTTTAACTACGTAAAACTTGCGAATATACAACATTCTTTGCTGTCCCATTGTCTTTGCATATAAATAGATTGTCAGGTTTACCGACTCTTGAACATGTAACATATAATGGTCCATGGGAAAACAATCTGTATTCAGATCTATACCTCATGATTCTAATGATTGCCCTTGAGCTTTGTTGATGGTGATTGCTAATCGACCATTCCCTGTCCCGGTGTCCCGGTCGTCATTTATATCCCCCTGTTTCCCCCGGTGTCCCCGTTGTAGTTGTGTCCCTGTGTCCCGGTCGTCATTTATATTCCCTGTGTCCCGGTCGTCATTTGTATCCCGGTGTCCCGGTCTGTATATACATTCGTTTTTTAGTTTTGTTTTTCTCCTTTATTTTTTTCCTTTTTTTTTCTTTTTTAGTTTATTTAGATTTTTAGATTTTTTAGTTTTTTTATTAGTTTTTAGTTTTTTTTTTCTTTTTAGTTTTTTTGTAGTTTTTACCTTCTTTTTAGTTTTGTTAGTTTTTTTTTTTTACTTATGTCCTGGTCGTCATTTATACTCCCTGTGTCCCGGTGCTTTGTTGATTGCTAATCGAACATTCCTTTTGTCCTGGTCGCTTTCTCTTTGAGTGTCGTCATTTATTTTTTTCTTTTTTAGTTCTTTTAGTTTTTACCTTTTTTAGTTTTTTTTAGTTTTTTAGATGAAAATTTTTTTTAGTTTTTTCCTTTTTTTCTTTTTAGTTTTTTATTGGTTTTTACCTTTATTTTAGCTTATTTTTCAGTTTTTTTATTTTTTTTATTTTTTTTTATTTTTTATTTTTTTTAGTTTTTTACCTTTTTTTAGTTTTTTTTAGTTTTTTTAGTTTTTTAGCTTTTTTACTTTTTTTATTAGTTTTTAGTTTTTTTTGTAGTTTTTGCCTTTTTTTAAGTTTTTTTTTCTCCTTTATTTTTTTCCTTTTTTTTCTTTTTTAGTTTATTTAGATTTTTAGATTTTTTAGTTTTTTTATTAGTTTTTAGTTTTTTTTCTTTTTAGTTTTTTTGTAGTTTTTACCTTCTTTTTAGTTTTGTTAGTTTTTTTTTTACTTATGTCCTGGTCGTCATTTATACTCCCTGTGTCCCGGTGCTTTGTTGATTGCTAATCGAACATTCCTTTTGTCCTGGTCGCTTTCTCTTTGAGTGTCGTCATTTATTTTTTTCTTTTTTAGTTCTTTTAGTTTTTACCTTTTTTAGTTTTTTAGATGAAAATTTTTTTTAGTTTTTTCCTTTTTTTCTTTTTAGTTTTTTATTGGTTTTTACCTTTATTTTAGCTTATTTTTCAGTTTTTTCCTTTTTTTAGTTTTTTTTTTATTTTTTATTTTTTTTAGTTTTTTACCTTTTTTTAGTTTTTTTTAGTTTTTTTAGTTTTTTAGCTTCTTTACTTTTTTTTATTAGTTTTTAGTTTTTTTTGTAGTTTTTGCCTTTTTTTAGTTTTTTCAGTTTTTTTTTTAGTTTTTTATTGGTTTTTACCTTTATTTTAGCTTATTTTTCAGTTTTTTCCTTTTTTTAGTTTTTTTAGTTTTTAGTTTTTTTAGTTTTTTTAGTTTTTTACCTTTTTTTACCTTTTTTTAGTTTTTTTAGTTTTTTTAGTTTTTTAGCTTTTTTATTTTTTTTATTAGTTTTTAGTTTTTTTTGTAGTTTTTGCCTTTTTTTAGTTTTTTTAGTTTTTTAGCTTTTTTATTAGTTTTTAGTTTTTTTTGTAGTTTTTGCCTTTTTTTAGTTTTTTTAGTTTTTTAGCTTTTTTATTTTTTTTATTAGTTTTTAGTTTTTTTTGTAGTTTTTGCCTTTTTTTAGTTTTTTCAGTTTTGACGTCACCTGATCCAGTTTTTTCAGGTGACGTCACCTGATCAACACATCCACAGACAGACAGACAACTTATTTTTATATATATAGAAGATATATATATATATATATATATATATATATATATATATATATATATATATATATATATATATATATATATATATATATATATATATATCTATATATATAAAAATAAGTTGTCTGTGTGTGGATCTGTGGATCAGGTGACGTCATGTTTGTTCACATATGACGTCTGAATTATTTCACACTAATACAAAAGAAGAAAAAAACTAAAAAAGGTAAAAACTACAAAAAAACTAAAAAGAAAAAAAAACTAAAAAAGCTAAAAAACTAAAAAAAACTAAAAAAAGGTAAAAATCTAATAACTAAAAAAAAACTGAAAAAAATAAAAAAAGGCAAAAACTACAAAAAAAATAAAAACTAATAAAAAAACTAAAAAAGCTAAAAAACTAAAAAAACAAAAAAGAACTAAAAAAAGGTAAAAAACTAAAAAAAAACTAAAAACTAAAAAAGAAAAAAACTAAAAAAAAGGAAAAAACTGAAAAATAAAAGAGAAAAAGAAAACTAAAAAAATATGAATAAATATATATAAAAATAAGTTGTTTGTGGGTTATGTCTGTCTGTCTGTCTGTCGAGTGACGTCGTGTTTGTCCGCATATGACGTCTGAATTATTTCACACTAATACAAAAGAAGAAAAAAAACTAAAAAAGGTAAAAACTACAAAAAAAAACTAAAAAGAAAAAAACTAAAAAAGCTAAAAAACTAAAAAAAAACTAAAAAAAGGTAAAAAACTAAAAACTAAAAAAAAACTGAAAAAACTAAAAAAAGGCAAAAACTAAAAAAAAACTAAAAACTAATAAAAAAAACTAAAAAAACTAAAAAAACTAAAAAAAGGTAAAAAACAAAAAAAAACTAAAAACTAAAAAAGAAAAAACTAAAAAAAAGGAAAAAACTGAAAAATAAGAGAAAAAGAAAACTAAAAAAATATTAATAAATATAAGGTAAAAAACAAAAAAAAACTAAAAACTAAAAAAGAAAAAACTAAAAAAAAGGAAAAAACTGAAAAATAAGAGAAAAAGAAAACTAAAAAAATATTAATAAATATAAAAAATATAAATATAAATATAATATAAATTAGCAATCAACAAAGCACCGAGACACAAATGACGACCGGGACACGGAGTATAAATGACGACCAGGACATAAGTAAAAAAAAACTAAAAAAACTAAAAAAATGGTAAAAACTACAAAAAAACTAAAAACTAATAAAAAAACTAAAAAATCTAAAAATCTAAATAAACTAAAAAAGAAAAAAAAGAAAAAAGGAAAAAAATAAAGGAGAAAAACAAAACTAAAAAACGAATGTATATACAGACCGGGACACCGGGATACAAATGACGACCGGGACACAGGGAATATAAATGACGACCGGGACACAGGGACACAACTACAATGGGGACGCTGGGGGGCACAGGGGGATATAAATGACGACCGGGACACCGGGACACAAGGAATATAAATGACGCCCGGGACACTCAAAGAGAAATCACAGACTGGAACACCGGGACACAAATGACGACCGGGACACAGGGAATATAAATGACGACCGGGACACAGGGACATAACTACAAAGGGGACGCCGGGGTGCACAGGGGGATATATAAATGACGATGGCGAATCAGGGAATGGTCGATTAGCAATCACCATCAACAAAGCTCAAGGGCAATCATTAGAATCATGAGGTATAGATCTGAATACGGATTGTTTTCCCATGGACCATTATATGTTGCATGTTCAAGAGTCGGTAAACCTGACAATCTATTTATATGCACAGACAATGGGACAGCAAAGAATGTTGTATATTCGCAAGTTTTACGTAGTTAAAAACATATATATATATATATATATATATATATATATATATATACATAGGGACACAACTACAATGGCGCGTAGCTAATATGGCGCGTAACGACTTACGCGCGCGGGGGAGATTGGGGGGCGCGAAGCGCCCCCACCAACTAGGACTCAATTTCAGGACGTATACAACTACCTGCTGATTTCTGTAATTTAGTGACGTCCAAAAATGAATTGATTGAAAAAGTATTTCCGAATATTCTAAAAAATTATAAAAATAATAAATGGCTAAGTGAAAGAGCGATTCTCGCACCCAAAAATATAGACGTCCACGAAATCAACAATATTGTTTTAATACTTTTAAGAAATATAAACCCACCAAAGCTTTGCAATGGCACTCGACTTGCCGTAAAAAAAACAATGGAAAACCTAATAGAGGCCACAATCTTGACAGGGCCTTTTGAGGGTGAGGCTGTTCTTATTCCTCGCATTCCCATGATTCCAACGGATCTGCCTTTTCAATTTAAAAGATTGCAATTCCCAATTCGATTAGCATTTGCAATCACCATTAACAAAGCTCAAGGTCAATCATTAGAAAAATGTGGTATAGATCTTAATACTGATTGTTTTTCCCATGGACAATTGTACGTTGCATGTTCGAGGGTCGGTAAACCTGACAATCTATTTATATGCAGCGACAAATGGACAGCGAAGAATGTTGTATATTCGCAAGTTTTACGCAGTTAATTTGTATTTTGGAACCAAATGAAGCGGTTAATTATCCATCTGAATTTTTAAATTCCATAGATCCTTCAGGGTTTCCACCACACGTGCTACAACTAAAAATAGGCGTACCAATAATACTTTTAAGAAATATCAACCCACCAAAGCTTTGCAATGGCACGCGACTTGCCGTAAAAAAACAATGGAAAACCTAATAGAGGCCACAATCTTGACAGGGCCTTATGAGGGTGAGGCTGTTCTTATTCCTCGCATTCCCATGATTCCAACGGATCTGCTTTTTCAATTTAAAAGATTGCAATTCCCAATTCGATTAGCATTTGCAACCACCATCAACAAAGCTCAAGGGCAATCACTAGAAAAATGCGGTATAGATCTTAATACAGATTGCTTTACCAATGTACAATTGTATGTTGCATCTTTGAGGGTCGGTAAACCTGACAATCTATTTATACGCACAGACAATGGGACAGCGAAGACTGTTGTATATTCACAAGTTTTACGTAGTTAATTTGTATTGTATCTATCTATCTATATAAAAACGAGTTGTGTGTATGCATGTTTGTTTGTTTGTAAAAAGAGCGTTTGCATATGACGTCATTATTAGTACATACGGCTTTGTATATGGACAGACAATGGGAAAGCCAAGAATGTTGTATATTCGCAATTTTTACATAGTTTGAAACACATATATAAATCTATCTATATTCACAGGTGGGACACAGGGACACAACTACAATGGCGCGTAACTAATATGGCGCGTAACGACTTACGCGCGCGGGGGGGCTTGGGGTGGCGCGAAGCGCCACCCCAACAGCTAGTATATATATATATATATATATATATATATATATATATATATATATATATATATATATATATATATATATATATATATATATATATGTATATATATATATATATATATATATATATATATATATATATATATATATATATATATATATATATATATATATATATATATATAAATAAGTTGTCTGTGTGTGTGTCAAGTGACGTCATGTTTGTGTGTCGACTGACGTCATGTTTGTCGACTGACGTCATTATAAGGATTGAGCTGTATGCGTCATGAAGTTGTTTGTCAACTGACGTAATGTTTGTCAACTGATGAAATTACAGACCGGGACACAAATAACGACTGGGACACAGGGAATATAAATGACGACCGGGAACCTCAAAGAGAAATTACAGACTGGGACACCCGCACACAAATCACGACCGGGACACAGGGAATATAAATGACGACCGGGACACAGGGACACAACTACAACGGGGATGCCGGGGGCAACATTTTTGGCTTTCCCACTACTGGGAGCTTTCCGTTTCCAATTGCCAGCGATTGATCTGAAAATGTTTGACCAGAGTCATCGTTTTGCAATCGGACACGCATATTTGTAGTTAATTTTAATATTTTTACGTGTGCCCATAAATTAGAATTTTTCAGGCAAGCATTCATTTCGTCTGCAGGAGTTAAACTACGTAAAAATTGCGAATATACAACATTCTTGGCTTTCCCATTGTCTGTGCATATACAAAGCCGTATGTACTAATAATGACGTCATATGCAAACGCTCTTTTTACAAACAAACAAACATGCATACACACAACTCGTTTTTATATAGATAGATAGATAGATAGATACAATACAAATTAACTGCGTAAAACTTGCGAATATACAACATTCTTCGCTGTCCAATTGTCGCTGCATATAAATAGATTGTCAGGTTTACCGACCCTCGAACATGCAACGTACAATTGTCCATAGGAAAAACAATCAGTATTAAGATCTATACCACATTTTTCTAATGATTGACCTTGAGCTTTGTTAATGGTGATTGCAAATGCTAATCGAATTGGGAATTGCAATCTTTTAAACTGAAAAGGCAGATCCGTTGGAATCATGGGAATGCGAGGAATAAGAACAGCCTCACCCTCAAAAGGCCCTGTCAAGATTGTGGCCTCTATTAGGTTTTCCATTGTTTTTTTTTACGGCAAGTCGAGTGCCATTGCAAAGCTTTGGTGGGTTGATATTTCTTAAAAGTATTATTGGTACGCCTATTTTTAGTTGTAGCACGTGTGGTGGAAACCCTGAAAGATCTATGGAATTTAAAAATTCAGATGGATAATTAACCGCTTCATTTGGTTCCAAAACTGTGTCGACTGACTTGTAAAGGACTGCCTGGTCTCGAATCTTGGTCAAAACAATATTGTTGATTTCGTGGACGTCTATATTTTTGGGTGCGAGAATCGCTCTTTCACTTAGCCATTTATTATTTTTATAATTTTTTAGAATATTCGGAAATACTTTTTCATCAATTCATTTTTGGACGTCACTAAATTACAGAAATCAGTAGGTAGTTGTATACGTCCTGAAATTGAGTGTATCATATCATAAATGTCTTTTTGTTCCGACGTTAACTTGGAAATGTTATTTTGTACATACGACAATAGATCACTCGTACTGTAACTTTGTTCACGATCCAATTCTACACATGTCGAAACAGCAGCGATACGGTTAGGTGAAGGCATTCCCAAATCCTGAAGAGGTTTGTTTGCCATACGTACGCACAAATCTTCTATAATAACTAAAGTGTAGTTATAAATTTCTGATGTAAAATCAAAAGTCATATCTGACGTCTCTAACCGTTTTCGATGGAGTATATCTTCGGACATTTTTGACTTATATTTTTCCCATAACTCTGTAGGAGCTGATGGAGAGCAAGTTGTTAAAATAATGCCAAACAATGCACGAATTTGACTTGGGTTGACGTTTCGCACGCGTCATTGATGCAGTTATCCCAGTGTTGGTCATTCTCCAATAAATTCAGAGCTTGGCATGCACTACGGTTAGTGTCATGTATAGTACCGTTTACAGTTCTCAAATACTCAAAGGATGTCGGACCGGGAACATTCACCAAAAGCAGGCGTAGAAAGAAGCATTCATGTTGATTGGGGGTGAACGGTGTAGAGTCTTCCTATCGTGGTATCTTTGAAGATGGTAGGTTGGCCGTCGACTGACTTACCCTGTTTTCGACGTTCAAATACTTTATTTTTAGTATTCAACGTGTAATACGAAGGCACTTCAGTATACACCAGTTTTTTTGCAAAAGAATCATTTTTGCAAAGCGAAAAAAAAGCTGTTAATTTTGTATCCGGTGGATTCAGGGCTCTTTGTTGCACGTTGGTTTCCGAGAAATAAACAAGTTGACCATTCTGTAAATGTACCGCTAAGTGAACAACAGCTGGACTACGTTCATGTATCGGAAATGAAAGAATTCGCCAAGCAGCTTCATTACTGCTTATGTATCTTCCAGCCTGATATTCTACGATTTCGTCGAAATCTTTGATTTCGGGCTGCAAGCCAAAAACTGCCATGTCACTGCCTTTGTTGACGTATTTACATATGTATTTGATTGCCTTTACAGAGTTACAGTATTCAACGTTTATGTGTGCATTAAATGTTTTTGATAATAATGGGGAATATGAAACAACCCACTGGTTATCTACTTCGATGGTGGTACCGTTGCCATTGTAGGTTCTTCAGTCATTTTACAATTAGAAATTTCTCTTTCAACGGTCTTCTTACAATTAAAAATTTGTCTTTGAACGATATTCTTAAATATCTGTGTCCTGGTCGTCATTTATATTCCCTGTGTCCCGGTCGTCATTTGTGTCCCGGTATCCCAGTCTGTAATTTCTCTTTGAGTGTCCCGGTCGTTATTTATATTCCCTCTGTCCCTGTCGTCATTTGTGTCCCGGTCTGTAATTTCTCTTTGAGTGTTTTTTCTTTTTAGTATTTTTTAGTTTTTTACATTTTTTCTTTTTTCAGTTTTCTTTTTCTTCTTTATTTTTCAGCTTCACTATGAAATACATATCGCCGAACCTTTGTTTTTTTAACTAAAATCTGGTAGGCATTGATGACCTTATCCAAGTCAAAATCCCAAACCCAATCATCATCGCTATCATTTTCAGTTTTGATATGTTTTGACTCTCGCTGTCCAGGTGGATCTTCATCTAACTGCGCGGATTTGCGTTCTTTAGCCTCAAGCCTGTTTCCTTGCTGTTCTTTTGATTCCTCGGCACGCTTTCTTTTCTGACTTTCTCTATCAGCAGCAAGTTTTTTGGCATAAACTCTTTGAGCATCTTCATCGGCTTTTGCCATTGTAAGTTCATCAGTCATTTTAAACCTAAACATTAATAGATTTCTAAGTGAACATATATGTCTTAAATATCTTTAATGACGTCACCGTCATAGCAAAAATGACGACAACTAACTTCATGACGTCAGTCGACACAGAAACATGACGTCACCTGACAGACAGAAACACAGACAGACAACTTATTTTTATATATATAGATATATATGTATATCTTCTATATATATAAAAATAAGTTGTCTGTCTGTGGATGTGTGGATGGGTCAGGTGACGTCACCTGAAAAAACTGGATCAGGTGACGTCAAAACTGAAAAAACTAAAAAAAGGCAAAAACTACAAAAAAAACTAAAAACTAATAAAAAAAATAAAAAAGCTAAAAAACTAAAAAAACTATAAAGGTAAAAACCAATAAAAAACTAAAAAAAAAACTGAAAAAACTAAAAAAAGGCAAAAACTACAAAAAAAAACTAAAAACTAATAAAAAAAGTAAAAAAGCTAAAAAACTAAAAAAACTAAAAAAACTAAAAAAAGGTAAAAAACTAAAAAAAAATAAAAAATAAAAAAAAACTAAAAAAAAGGAAAAAACTGAAAAATAAGCTAAAATAAAGGTAAAAACCAATAAAAAACTAAAAAGAAAAAAAGGAAAAAACTAATAAATGACGACACTCAAAGAGAAAGCGACCAGGACAAAAGGAATGTTCGATTAGCAATCAACAAAGCACCGGGACACAGGGAGTATAAATGACGACCAGGACATAAGTAAAAAAAAAAAACTATCTATATATATAAAAATAAGTTGTCAAACTAAAAAAAGGCAAAAACTACAAAAAAACTAAAAACTAATAAAAAAGCTAAAAAACTAAAAAAACTAAAAAAAAGGCAAAAACTACAAAAAAAACTAAAAACTAATAAAAAAATAAAAAAGCTAAAAAACTAAAAAAACTAAAAAAGGTAAAAAACTAAAAAAACTAAAAACTAAAAAAAACTAAAAAAAGGAAAAAACTGAAAAATAAGCTAAAATAAAGGTAAAAACCAATAAAAAACTAAAAAAAAAACTGAAAAAACTAAAAAAGGCAAAAACTACAAAAAAACTAAAAACTAATAAAAAAGTAAAAAAGCTAAAAAAACTAAAAAAAGGTAAAAAACTAAAAAAAATAAAAAATAAAAAAAAATAAAAAAAAAGGAAAAAACTGAAAAATAAGCTAACATAAAGGTAAAAACCAATAAAAACTAAAAAGAAAAAAAGGAAAAAACTAAAAAAAAATTTCATCTAAAAAACTAAAAAAAACTAAAAAAGGTAAAAACTAAAAGAACTAAAAAAGAAAAAAATAAATGACGACACTCAAAGAGAAAGCGACCAGGACAAAAGGAATGTTCGATTAGCAATCAACAAAGCACCGGGACATAGGGAGTATAAATGACGACCAGGACATAAGTAAAAAAAAAATTAACAAAACTAAAAAGAAGGTAAAAACTACAAAAAAACTAAAAAGAAAAAAAAACTAAAAACTAATAAAAAAACTAAAAAATCTAAAAATCTAAATAAACTAAAAAAGAAAAAAAAGGAAAAAAATAAAGGAGAAAAACAAAACTAAAAAACGAATGTATATACAGACCGGTACACCGGGATACAAATGACGACCGGGACACAGGGAATATAAATGACGACCGGGACACAGGGACACAACTACAACGGGGACACCGGGGGAAACAGGGGGATATAAATGACGACCGGGACAAAAAAACTAAAAAGAAAAAAAAACTAAAAACTAATAAAAAAACTAAAAAATCTAAAAATCTAAATAAGCTAAAAAAGAAAAAAAAGGAAAAAAATAAAGGAGAAAAACAAAACTAAAAAACGAATGTATATACAGACCGGGACACCGGGATACAAATGACGACCGGGACACAGGGAATATAAATGACGACCGGGACACAGGGATACAACTACAACGGGGACACCGGAGGAAACAGGGGGATGTAAATGACGACCGGGACAGGGAATGGTCGATTAGCAATCACCATCAACAAAGCTCAAGGGCAATCATTAGAATCATGAGGTATAGATCTGAATACAGATTGTTTTCCCATGGACCATTATATGTTGCATGTTCAAGAGTCGGTAAACCTGACAATCTATTTATATGCAAAGACAATGGGACAGCAAAGAATGTTGTATATTCGCAAGTTTTACGTAGTTAAAACCATATATATATATATCTATCTATATTCACCA
>NC_088873.1:4973672-5038196 GCF_032884065.1 Artemia franciscana
TTTATTTTTAGTATTCAACGTGTAATACGAAGGCACTTCAGTATACACCAGTTTTTTTGCAAAAGAATCATTTTTGCAAAGCGAAAAAAAAGCTGTTAATTTTGTATCCGGTGGATTCAGGGCTCTTTGTTGCACGTTGGTTTCCGAGAAATAAACAAGTTGACCATTCTGTAAATGTACCGCTAAGTGAACAACAGCTGGTCTACGTTCATGTATCGGAAATGAAAGAATTCGCCAAACAGCTTCATTACTGCTTATGTATCTTCCAGCCTGATATTCTACGATTTCGTCGAAATCTTTGATTTCGGGCTGCAAGCCAAAAACTGCCATGTCACTGCCTTTGTTGACGTATTTACATATGTATTTGATTGCCTTTACAGAGTTACAGTATTCAACGTTTATGTGTGCATTAAATGTTTTTGATAATAATGGGGAATATGAAACAACCCACTGGTTATCTACTTCGATGGTGGTACCGTTGCCATTGTAGGTTCTTCAGTCATTTTACAATTAGAAATTTCTCTTTCAACGGTCTTCTTACAATTAAAAATTTGTCTTTGAACGATATTCTTAAATATCTGTGTCCTGGTCGTCATTTATATTCCCTGTGTCCCGGTCGTCATTTGTGTCCCGGTATCCCAGTCTGTAATTTCTCTTTGAGTGTCCCGGTCGTTATTTATATTCCCTCTGTCCCTGTCGTCATTTGTGTCCCGGTCTGTAATTTCTCTTTGAGTGTTTTTTCTTTTTAGTATTTTTTAGTTTTTTACATTTTTTCTTTTTTCAGTTTTCTTTTTCTTCTTTATTTTTCAGCTTCACTATGAAATACATATCGCCGAACCTTTGTTTTTTTAACTAAAATCTGGTAGGCATTGATGACCTTATCCAAGTCAAAATCCCAAACCCAATCATCATCGCTATCATTTTCAGTTTTGATATGTTTTGACTCTCGCTGTCCAGGTGGATCTTCATCTAACTGCGCGGATTTGCGTTCTTTAGCCTCAAGCCTGTTTCCTTGCTGTTCTTTTGATTCCTCGGCACGCTTTCTTTTCTGACTTTCTCTATCAGCAGCAAGTTTTTTGGCATAAACTCTTTGAGCATCTTCATCGGCTTTTGCCATTGTAAGTTCATCAGTCATTTTAAACCTAAACATTAATAGATTTCTAAGTGAACATATATGTCTTAAATATCTTTAATGACGTCACCGTCATAGCAAAAATGACGACAACTAACTTCATGACGTCAGTCGACACAGAAACATGACGTCACCTGACAGACAGAAACACAGACAGACAACTTATTTTTATATATATAGATATATATGTATATCTTCTATATATATAAAAATAAGTTGTCTGTCTGTGGATGTGTGGATGGGTCAGGTGACGTCACCTGAAAAAACTGGATCAGGTGACGTCAAAACTGAAAAAACTAAAAAAAGGCAAAAACTACAAAAAAAACTAAAAACTAATAAAAAAAATAAAAAAGCTAAAAAACTAAAAAAACTATAAAGGTAAAAACCAATAAAAAACTAAAAAAAAAAACTGAAAAAACTAAAAAAAGGCAAAAACTACAAAAAAAAACTAAAAACTAATAAAAAAAGTAAAAAAGCTAAAAAACTAAAAAAACTAAAAAAACTAAAAAAAGGTAAAAAACTAAAAAAAAATAAAAAATAAAAAAAAACTAAAAAAAAGGAAAAAACTGAAAAATAAGCTAAAATAAAGGTAAAAACCAATAAAAAACTAAAAAGAAAAAAAGGAAAAAACTAATAAATGACGACACTCAAAGAGAAAGCGACCAGGACAAAAGGAATGTTCGATTAGCAATCAACAAAGCACCGGGACACAGGGAGTATAAATGACGACCAGGACATAAGTAAAAAAAAAAAAACTATCTATATATATAAAAATAAGTTGTCAAACTAAAAAAAGGCAAAAACTACAAAAAAAACTAAAAACTAATAAAAAAGCTAAAAAACTAAAAAAACTAAAAAAAAGGCAAAAACTACAAAAAAAACTAAAAACTAATAAAAAAATAAAAAAGCTAAAAAACTAAAAAAACTAAAAAAGGTAAAAAACTAAAAAAACTAAAAACTAAAAAAAACTAAAAAAAAGGAAAAAACTGAAAAATAAGCTAAAATAAAGGTAAAAACCAATAAAAAACTAAAAAAAAAAACTGAAAAAACTAAAAAAGGCAAAAACTACAAAAAAACTAAAAACTAATAAAAAAAGTAAAAAAGCTAAAAAAACTAAAAAAAGGTAAAAAACTAAAAAAAATAAAAAATAAAAAAAAAATAAAAAAAAAGGAAAAAACTGAAAAATAAGCTAACATAAAGGTAAAAACCAATAAAAACTAAAAAGAAAAAAAGGAAAAAACTAAAAAAAAATTTCATCTAAAAAACTAAAAAAAACTAAAAAAGGTAAAAACTAAAAGAACTAAAAAAGAAAAAAATAAATGACGACACTCAAAGAGAAAGCGACCAGGACAAAAGGAATGTTCGATTAGCAATCAACAAAGCACCGGGACATAGGGAGTATAAATGACGACCAGGACATAAGTAAAAAAAAAATAAACAAAACTAAAAAGAAGGTAAAAAATACAAAAAAACTAAAAAGAAAAAAAAACTAAAAACTAATAAAAAAACTAAAAAATCTAAAAATCTAAATAAACTAAAAAAGAAAAAAAAGGAAAAAAATAAAGGAGAAAAACAAAACTAAAAAACGAATGTATATACAGACCGGTACACCGGGATACAAATGACGACCGGGACACAGGGAATATAAATGACGACCGGGACACAGGGACACAACTACAACGGGGACACCGGGGGAAACAGGGGGATATAAATGACGACCGGGACAAAAAAACTAAAAAGAAAAAAAAACTAAAAACTAATAAAAAAACTAAAAAATCTAAAAATCTAAATAAGCTAAAAAAGAAAAAAAAGGAAAAAAATAAAGGAGAAAAACAAAACTAAAAAACGAATGTATATACAGACCGGGACACCGGGATACAAATGACGACCGGGACACAGGGAATATAAATGACGACCGGGACACAGGGACACAACTACAACGGGGACACCGGAGGAAACAGGGGGATGTAAATGACGACCGGGACAGGGAATGGTCGATTAGCAATCACCATCAACAAAGCTCAAGGGCAATCATTAGAATCATGAGGTATAGATCTGAATACAGATTGTTTTCCCATGGACCATTATATGTTGCATGTTCAAGAGTCGGTAAACCTGACAATCTATTTATATGCAAAGACAATGGGACAGCAAAGAATGTTGTATATTCGCAAGTTTTACGTAGTTAAAACCATATATATATATATCTATCTATATTCACAGGTGGGACATAGGGACACAACTACAATGGCGCGTAACTATTATGGCGCGTAACGACTTACGCGCGCGGGGGGGCTTGGGGGGGCGCGAAGCGCCCCCACCAACTAGGTGTTGGGGTGGCGCGAAGCGCCACCCCAACAGCTAGTATATATATATATATATATATATATATATATATATATATATATATATATATATATATATATATATATATATATATATATATATATATATATATATATATATATATATATATTCACAGGTGGGACACAGGGACACAACTACAATGGCGCGTAACGACTTACGCGCGCGGGGGGGGCCTGGGGGGCGTGAAGCGCCCCGCCAACTTGGTGTTGGGGTGGCGCGAAGCGCCACCCCAACAGCTAGTATATATATATATATATATATATATATATATATATATATATATATATATATATATATATATATATATATATATATATATATATATATATATATATATATATATATATATATATATATATATATGTATATATATATATATATGTATATATATATATATATATATATATATATATATATATATATATATATGTATATATATATATATATATATATATATATATATATATATATATATATATATTATATATATATATATATATATATATATATATATATATATATATATATATATATATATACTATATATATATATACTTTTTGCCCTAGTTCTTCTAGAACGACTCTTGAAACACAAGGTTAGTTTAATTAAAACAATACCAAGCTTTTTTAAAAGCACCTAAAACCTTTAGCGTGGAGAGTGAGGTAGTGACGAGGAGGCAACCCCACTCATGTATGTAAGAATTTCTGTACGTTTTAAGTTCGTTTGTTGCTCCTTACTTTGAGTTGAAAGAACATGTTTTTTATTCAATATCTTAAAGTAATTAAATTCTATTCTGAACCTTTAAAGTTTTTCAAAATCAGTTTTGACCCAGGTGATATAACTGGAATGACGCTAAGAACCCTACACTTTTACTACCTTTATTCTAGTTTTTATTGTTTTTCTTTGCCACTTTTAATTCTTATTTAATTTCGATGTATTTCAAGTGAGACGCCAACATTTCAAATATTATATAAAAATGTTGGCATTTTGAATGCAAGGAATTTGATGGAAAGGAACCACGAGTGTGGTTGTGCCAAAAATTAATTCCTCTTTAGTGTGCTAGTCTCAAGAACTTTGTTATACACTTTCACAAACATGCTTCGAATTAATTTCTTGAAATGAGCTAGAATTCAGCACGAAAAATAAATAAATAATAATCAAAAAATTAAATTTCCTAAGCTACATTCAGAAAATAAAGCTCATCCTAACAGAAGGCAAATTTTATTTCAGTTGCCAGATCTTACTTCGCCCGATGTATTTTCACCGACTGGCGTCAAGAGCGAATTTTTCTATTTTTGTGTTAGTCTTGAGAGTATTTTCCCTCTCCTTTTGACAGGGCTGTATCTAAGAGCTTCCCTGATTTGAACCCCCTCTTACCTAAAAATTATTCTCAGTTTCGGACAAAAGCAGCAAAATACATGTGAATAAATTTGGGCTACGTTTCGTTTTTGTTTTTGTAATCCACCTCTACCCATACAAAAATATACCCCCTAAAAAATTCTGCATACTACCCTGCTAAAAGAACATTCCCAGCAATTTTGGCAGTTGAACAAGACAGCTGATGCTAACAAAGGTTACTGAAAAGTACTACCACGACTGAAAACAAAGGAATTAAAAATTAGGAATTGGGCATGCGACATTTCATGCAAAACAAACACACACACACAAAACACACACACAGGCAGACACACAAACACACACACACACACACACACACATCCTATTTTATCCTGGCCTAAAAACGATCTAGAAAACTCAGAAGTTGGACAAAACTGCAAAAATACTGGTAATGTCAAAACTAGTTGTATATATTTTAACAAGGGTTACAACAATTTAAAAAACTTAATAAAGACTTAAAAACTTAAAAACTTCAAAACTTCAAACCAAAAGTTTGAAGCTTGGTATAAATCGTTGTTAGAAAAACTTCATTACAGATTTTTTTTTTCTTTTAAGTGTAAGCAATGTCTTTTTAAGATATGAAAAAAAGGTTAAAAAAAATTTAAGTTCAGTTGAGAGTCGCTAGAGTTATTATGTAAACCGCAAAAAATATTTAAAGTGCCTGAGCGATAATATTAATGTTTTAATTCAAACTCGAAAAATACCTGAAAATTTCAAAATTTGTGTTGTTTTTTTTTAGAGAAAATCCACTCGCTACGTGATTAAGCTTAAAGATTTGAACGTAAACAGGTATATAATGCCAGTAGGAAGGCTAAAAAAAAACAAAAACTTGCAATTATTACAAATGATGATTCTCTATTTTGACAAGGGAAGCGCTAAAGTTTTTTATTGTTTTAAAAATTAGAGTTGTGAGAAAGAGTCCAACTTTAGCGGGGCGTCGAGGAAAGGACAACCCTTTTCATACACGGAATAATTCCTGTTCGTTTTAAGTTTTAAAGTAGCTCCTTACTTACATTTAAAAAAAGTATTTTTATTATTTAATCCATATAAAGAAGCCATACGAGAAAACAGCTTTATTTGTTTTTCCTCGGAACCGGCTCCTTATTGTCTCCGTTTAGAATATGAGCAACAGTGAGAATCCATGTACAGAAGCCTGCCACATGGCAACTACCAGGGGACGGTGGCGAAGCCGCCACTTTCTCGGTACTATATATATATATATATATATATATATATATATATATATATATATATATATATATATATATATATATATAGCTTCTAAAAAGTACTATCCTTCATGGTGGAGATTGAGTTAAAAACTCCTAAGTGACAGTTTCCCTTTCCTTATGCTTTCTTTAAGAGTGGCAGCAACCATAGTTTTCATTTTAGGACTTTAACTCCTAGAAAACCATTAAAATGGTCCCTGCATTTGCAAAAAAAAAATAATAATCCTGCAATTGGTGTTAGTATTCGTCCTTTAGTTTTTTATTCTTCTGTGTCTGAGAAGCCTAACTATTGATGGATCAGAGATAAGCTTTTTCAGCAATTAGGTTTCGTCGTCTAAAACATTTCTTCTTATTGGATTTTTATTCTGTTTTAGCTAATATAGCCAACTGTAAAGCAGTCAATTCTTGACATATTATCTCCCTTTCTTTTGCTTTTCCTGATAAAGCAAACTCATTGGAATGGTTGCAGTCAACACACACTTTTTTTTACTTGCCCTTAATGGGAAAAACGTAAGACAGGTCACCAGTTGTAGTTTTTTCGCAAAACTAGCAAAAAGGTTATATTGTGTCAGTTTGATATCATAGAAGCTATCTGTGTATCTTTATACTCCATCCATTTCTGACAGAATTCCAGATATTTCAAAGATGTTGATAGTTTTGTTTTAGTTTTCTGTTTTCTCATGTCGACTAATTCAATACTTCTATATTCAATGTCATTTGCATTTGCTTTCTGACATTGGATTCAGATTTATTGGCTTCACCTCCAAGGCATTAGCTAGCTTTGCTACCTAATTTATAATATATAATTATATATAATTTTGTTATAATATATAATTTTATATAATTTTATAATTTTAATTTTGCTAGCTTTGCTATTAGGAATTACATTAAATTTTCGATCTGGCTCATTTTTTTTACCTTTCAATTTCTCCTTCCATCATTTTCTCAACGCGTGGAGTTATAACACCTGCTGCTCTCTACTCTACTCAATTACTTTATTTCTCTGACCTAAATTTTAGGAGAGTGGAACTTAGAGATATCTTCTGTTATACATTTTCGTGAAAGATTAATATATTAATACAAAAAGCTGTAAAGTGTCTGCACCTAACCCAATTCACAAACAGCACAATTTCATTCAATCCTGATTAAGCACAAAGGGGTTAAATCTCACAAACCAAGAACTAAAACGAACAGAAACGATTCCGAATGAGAGGGGCTGCCCCCAACTTAATACCCCACCCTTTACGCTAAAGATCCTTAAGGACGACTCTAGAAACACAAAAGGCCTTTTACTTCGAATCAGAAGCTTTTTTAATAGTAATTAAATAAAAAAATAAGTTTTTTCAACTGAAAGTAAGGAACGACATTAAAAATTAAAACGAAGATAAATAATTATGTATATGGGGGGATTACCCCTCCTCAGTATCTCGATCTTTCCACTAAAGTTTGTTCCAATTATTTAAGAATGACTCCTGGTATACAACGACCGTTTCATTTGAATAATTAATTTAAAAAACTTTTCGAAAAAAGCTGTTTTCTAAAGAAAAGTAAAGGTCATATGAAACTTAAGATTAGAAGGTATAGAAGCCTGCGATAACTCAAACTCAAAACAATCACAAATTACTATTAAAGAATAAATGAAACCAAAAACAAACAGAAATTAATTAAACAATTATAGAAAAACATACAATAGGTAATAATGTAAATGAATAAGTAAATCTCAAAATGAGTAAGGCTTAAGTTGAATATGCAAATCAAGCTTAAAACGAACAAAGTATTTTCTATTGACTTATACATGAAACCCAAAATGAACCCAAATTAAATAAACAATTATAGCAAACAAACAGACAATAGTTATTAATATAAATGAGTAAACAAATCAGAAAACGAGTGAAACTTAAACTGAGTATGCGAATCCAGCTTGATACGAATAAAAATTTCTACAACAAGAGTTTGGGTTCTGCCTCCTTCTTTCAATGTTAAAGTCTAATTCCTTCTACGTCATTGGCGCTTTACTGAAAAATAAATGTGTCTTGAACAGTCTTGAAACGTTCAAATGAAATCAAACTGAATGTCTGATATATATTGCTATTAATTGTTGAAAGATCATCTGTTCAAGATTTTATTTCTCAGTAATTTTATTTTCAATTTCAATGCTGCAATAACTGGAAAAGAAAATATTTGTAATATAATTCGTTTTCAGTGAAGCACCAATGAGGTAGTAGGCTTTAGACTTGTCCAGTGGAAGAAGGAGAAAAAACCCAAACTCTTCTTTGTAGTGATTTTTGTTCGTTTCAAGCTGGATATGCATATTAAATTTAAGTTCCACTCGTTTTAAGATTTATTTATTCATTCATATTAGTAATTATTGTTTGTTTATTTGCTATGATTTTTTTATTTAATTTCTGTTCGTTCTGGGTTTCATTTATGCCCTATAGCAGATATTTTTGTTCGTTTTAAGCTTTATTTGCATATTCAACTTAAGCTTTGCTCATTTTGAGATTCATATATTCATTTATATTATTGCCTGTTGTATGTTTTTTACCATGATTGTTTATTTAATTTTTGATCGTTTTCCGTTTCATTTATTCTTTAATAGTAAAAATTAAATAAAAAAAACAATTTTTTTTAGCTGAAAGTAAGGAGCGACATTAAAACCTAAAACGAACAGAAATTACTCCGTATATGGAATGAGTTGTCCCTTCCGCAATCCCTCGCTCTTTACGCTAAAGCTTTTAATTGTTTTAAAAAGTAGAATTATGTCAAAGAGTCAAACTTTAGCGTAAAGAGCGAGGGATTGCGGAGGGAACAACTCATTTCATATCCGGAGTAATTTCTGTTCGTTTTAAGTTTTAATGTCGCTCCTTACTTTCAGCTAAAAAAAATTAATTTTTTTTTATTTAATTTCTGAACGTTTTTGAATTAATGCATGTTTGGTTTTGGCTCTCCGCACATAAATTATTAAAATGAAATTTGTATATTAATTCTTTTTTTTTGGCTAAATGGCTTTCTCTTAGTTTTGATCAGACGATTTTGAGAAATAAGGGGTGGAGAAGGAGGCCTAGTTGCCCTCCAATTTTTCGGTTACTTAAAAAGGCAACTAGAACTTTTAATTTTTAACGAACGTTTTTATTAGTAAAAAATATACGTAACTTAAGAATTAACTTACGTAACAAACTTTCATAACCTTATATTTTTATTATGTATACGAGGGGGGTTTGTACCCTCGTTAATACCTCGCTCTTTACACTAAATCGTAAGTTTTGTCCCAATTCTTTAAGAATGACCCCTGAATCAGAAAGGCCGTAGAATACATAGTTAAAATTACTAAAAATACTGTAGCATAAAGAGCAAGGTATTTATCTCCTCCTAAATACCTCGCTCTTTATGCTAAATTATTTTTAGAACCCGTCATATGCGTAATAATCTCTGTTCGTTTTAAGTTTCAATGCTAAATCTTCCTTTCATTTGAAAAAACGTTTTCATGTTTATTTTTCATTGTTTTCTTAATGTAATGCTAGAGAATCCTGCACCCTTGTCATTGAATTTTTCTTCCCACATGATAGATTCCTCCAAGGAAAGATCCTCCAACATAGCCCCCTCTCCTCAGCCCCACCCCAAAACAAAATAAAATCCCCCTGAAAACGTCTGTACACTTCCCAATAACCATTACTATATGTAAACACTGGTCAAAGTTTGTAACTTGCAGCCCCTCCCCCAGGGATTGTGGGGGAGTAAGTCATCCCTAAAGACCTAATTATTATGGTTTTTGACTATGCTGAACAAAATGGCTATCTCAAAATTTTGATCCGTAGACTTTGGGAAAAATGAGCGTGGGAGGGGGCCTAGATGCCCTCCAGTTTTTTTGGTCACTTAAAAAGGGCACTAGAACTTTTCATTTCCATTAGAATGAGCCCTCTTGTGACATCCTAGGACCACTTGGTCAATACGATGACCCCTGGAAAAAAAAACAAAAAAACAAGCAAATAAACACGCACCCGTGATTTGTCTTCTGGCAAAAAATACAAAATTCCACATTTTTGTAGATAGGAGCTTGAAACTTCTACAGTGGGGTTCTCTGATACGCTGAATCTGATGGTGTCATTTTCGTTAAGATTCTATGACTTTGAGGGGTTGTTTCCCCCTATTTTCCTAAATAAGGCAAATTTTCTCAGGCTCGTAACTTTTGATGGGTAAGACTAAACTTGATGAAACTTATATATTTAAAATCAGCATTAAAATGCAATTCTTTTGATGTAGCTGTTGATATCAAAATTCAATGTTTTAGAGTTTTGGTTACTATTGAGCCGGGTCGCTCCTTACTACAGTTCGTTACCACGAAATGTTTGATTTCTGGATGTTTTGAGTTTCAATTATTGTAGGTTTCTATGTCTTCTGATCTTAAGTTAAATGTGGCCTTTACTTTTCTTTTAAAAAGTTCTTTTTGGAATAAATTTCTTTTAAATCAGTTTTGTTTGTTTTTGATTGCAAAAGTTTCAAGTTTTTCTAAATTCCCTCTTTCATTTTTTTTTTAATTCAAAATAAATTCACCGTTTTGGTTAGAACAAATAAACTAAACTGAATATTGGATATATAATGATATTAATTGCTAAAAGCGCACCAGATCAAGATTTTGTTTCACTCAGGCCGGATTTAAAGCTTTGAAGCCTCTAGGCTCAAGAGTTATATGCCGCTTAAATCCCCAAAACTTCAGGGACAATGAAAAACTTCAGGGAATTTAGTCCGAATTCGGCCCTTTGAGGGCTTGTGATAGTGATCTTTTTGAAATAAATATCTTATCTTATCTAAATCCGCAAAGCCTAGTAGGCCTGTTGGTAAATCCTGGTTGCGTTTTCACTGCAATTTTATTTTATTTTCAATGTTGTAGTAAGAACAAAAGAAAAAATTTGTAATATAATTCCTTTTAGTAAAGCGCCAAACACGCAGTAGGCCTTATACTTTACCGTTAGAGAAACGGGCAGTAACCATACTCTTGTTTTTAGTGAAGACGTCATTAAGTAGAAGTACATAACCCCTAACCCCTACTCCCTAAAAACGACCGCTGTAAGTTTTTTAAATTGATTTTTTCTCATTTTTTGATTGCAAAAAGATTCAAGGTTTTGGAAAACTCCTTATTTCAAAAAAAGATTTAGATTTTTTTTCTTTTAAACATCAAGCTTTCATGAAATTATCAAAACTTGTATCAAAGTAACAATATCAAAGTAACGAAAGTATCCAGGTAAAGAAAGAATCAAATTTAACAAGGGATCAAAGTAAACAAAGTAACAATAAGCAACTTGCAAAACTTACAGCCCTTGCACCATAAACCAAAGCCCTTGCACCATAAACCAAAGCTATCGCGTAAATAACTAAATCCAAGCATAAAAGTAAACAGAGTAACAAAGTAACAATAACCAACTTGCGCAACTTACAGACCTTGCACCGTAAACCGAAGCTACTGCGTAAATCACTAAATCCAAGTATCAAAGTAAACAAAGTATCAAAGTAACAATAATAAAGCTCCGTAGCTCAGAGCCATTTTCCCGGGTCTGTGTTCAACCCTGGAATCATAGTTATTTGGTCTTTGAACTATTTTTAACAAAATGGTTATCTCGAAATTTTGACCGGATGCCCTTCGGAAAAGTGGGGAGTGGGCTAGTTGGCCACTGATCATTTTTGACTCTTAAAAAGAGCTATAAGTTTCAATTTCCGATTGAATGAGCCACCTACAAAGTTAACACGACTACCCCTTCCACAGGGCATTATATTCTAATAATGGGCAGCTTATATTAGTTACAACCCTTTGTCCAGGGGCTAGGGAAGGTTTCTCAACCCCTAAGTTATAATAATTTGAGTTTGGACTATTTTGAACAAAATGGCTATTTCAAAATTTTGATAAGATGTATTTGAAAAAAAGGCACAAGGAGGGAGGGGGCTTATTACTTTTTGATTACTTTCGATTTTTAAGATCTTAAACTTACATAAGTTACAATTCTTGTACCGAGTCTCTGATTTGTCTCTGGGGGGTATATCGACCCCATAGTTTTTGTTATTTGGTCTTTCGACTATTTTGAACAAAATAGCTATCTCAAAATTTCGATTGGATGCATTTTGGAAAAAAGGCCCTTTGGGGGATTACTTGTTCTCTGATCACTTTTTATCTTTGAGAAAGGCGCTAGAAATTTTGATTTACAATCGAATAAGCCCACTCCAAAGTCTATACGACCATCCCTTCCATAAAAAACTTATATGCCCCCAGGGCACGTTTTTAAAACCCTTGCCCCTGGATTCTGGAGGGCATGGTTTTATTCCTGGATTTCTGTTATATTATCTTTGGTATATTTTGAACGAAATGGCAATTTAAAAAATTCGGTTGGACGTATTTGGGAAAAGAAGGTTGAGAGGGAGGGGGGCTAGTCACTTTTGTTTCCTTTTGGACTCTTAAAAAGCGAATTAGAACTTTCAACTTCCAATCAAATGAGCCACCTTTGAAGTTTATACAACCACCCCGTACATAAAAACCTTATACGCATCGAGGGCATTTCTTAAAACACTTGCAACCGGCCTATTGGGGGTTGCATCGATCCTGGAGTTTTGTTATCTGATGTTTGAACTATTTAAAAAAAAACAGATATTTCTAAGTTTGTATCGGATGGATTTGGGGACAAAAGAAGTAGGGGGGGGGACTAGTTGCGCTCGGTTCTCTTTTGGCTCTTAAAAGGTGAACTAGAACTTTCAATTTCTATTCAAACGAACCACCTTCGAAGTTAATAGGACCATCCCTAACATAAAAACCTTATAAGCCTCCGGGGCATTTCTTAAAACACTTGCCACCGGGCTTTGCGGGGTTGTGTCGACCCCAGAGTTTTGTTATCTGATGTTTGAACTATTTAAAAAAAATATTTATCTCTAAATTTGTATCGGATGTATTTGGGGAAAAAGGATTAGAGGGGGGGATAGTTACGCTCGGATTTTTTACTCTTAAAAAGTGGACTAGAACTTTCAATTTCTTATCAAATGAGCCACCTTCGAAGCTTAGACAACCATCCTGTACTTAAAAACCTTGTACGCCGCAGGGGCATAGCTTAAAATACTTGCCCCTGGGCCCTGGGGGGTTCTGTCGACCCCAGACTTTTGTTATTTGACGTTTGAACTATTTTAAAAAATTGTTGCCTCAACATTTGTATTGGATAGTTTTGAAAAAAATAGGGCTAGGGGGCTAGTCACCCTCGGATTTCTTTTGACTGTTAAAAAGTGAACTAAAACTTTCAAGTTCCAATTATATGAGCCCTCTCTGAAGTTTATACGAGCATCCTTTCGATAAAACCATATATGCCCAACTGTTATAGCTTACAACGCCTGCCCCCAGGCCCTGGGAGTTTGTCTCGACACCAGAGTTTTTTCTGTGTGACCTTTAAACTATTTTTAACAAAATGGCTATCTCAAAATCTTTATTGGATTCAAAAGCGGGGCGTAGGGGGGGGGGCTAGTTGCCTTCCGATCTCTTTTGGCTCTTAAAAACTGAACTAGAACTTTCAATTTCCAATCAAATGAGCCCTCTCTGAAGTATATACGAACATTCCTCTCATAAAAACAATATATGCCCCCAGGGCACAATTTACAACACCTACACCCTCCCTGGGGATTGTGTCGACACCGGAGTTTTTGTTATACAATCTTTTAACTATTTTTAACAAAATGAGTATCTCATAATTTTTATCGGTTGTATTTGGGAAAAAGGGCATAGGGGGGGGGGGCTAGTTACCCTCTGATCACTCTTAAAAGTTCACTAGAACTTTCGATTTCCAATTGAGTGAGCCCCTTCCAAAGTTTATGTGACAACCCCTTCCGCATGAAGTGCCTCTGAAAAAACAAATAATAATAATAAAACATTGGAGACGTATGGTTATTATAGGCAGCGCAATAGCGTTACCGCTGCTACACTTTTTAAAAAATTCTCAAAACCCTTTAGCCTAAATAGCGAGGTACCGAGGAAAGGGCAACCCCCTTATATATATATATAATAATTTCTGTTTTTTCAAGTTTTAGTGCTGCTCCAATACTTTCAGTTGAAAAAAAACATATTTTCTTGTTTAATTTCTGATAGGCTTTTAATTAATGCAAGGAAGTCCAGCTCCCCTTCCATGGAAAATTGTCTTCTCCTGCGAATACTCCTGCACAGGAAGATCTTTCCACATAAGCACCCCGCCAGGAATCCTTCCTTGAAAATATCTTTATGCTTCCCAATATCCAATGCTATATGTAAGCAATGGGCAAAGTTCATATCATGCATTCCTTCTCCCGGAGGCTGTGAGGGGTCGAGTCATCCTAAAAGATATTGTTATTATATATTTTGACCATGCTGAAGAAAATGACTACCTCAAAATTTTCATCGGACAATTTTGGGTAAAAAAGGGGGTTGTAGTAAAAAAAGGGGGGGTAAAAAATGCCCGTCAGTATTTTAGTCACTTAAAAAGGGCACTAGAACTTTTGCTTTATGATCAAATGAGTCTTCTTCTCGATCTTCTACGATCACTGGCTTGATATGATCACCCCTGGAAAAAAGTCAAATAAACACGCATCCGTGATTTTGCTTTTGGAAAAAAATTAAAAATTTCATATTTTTGGGTGTGGGAGCGTGAAACCTCTACAGTATGGTTCTCTGACATGCTGAACCCCATTTCTGATTTTCACTTGGATTACTTGATTTCCTTGGGTGTGTTTCCCCCCTTTTTCAAAACTAAGGCACGTTTATCAGGCCCATGCCTTTTGATTGTAACATTAAACTTCATGAATTTCATATATTTTGAATAAGTATCAAAATTTGATTCTTTTTATATATTTATTATTGTCAAGATTTTGTCTCTTAGAGTCTTGGCTATTGATCTGAGTCACTGCTTACTTACAGTTTTTCACCACGAACTGTTTGATAAAACACCTGGGCGTGAAGAGAAGAATATTGAAAAGAAGGCAGTCGCCCTCTTATACGTAACCGTTTCTTCCCGTTTTAAGTTTTGATATCGCTCCTTACTTTCAGTTGAACAAAGATTTGCGTTTTTATATTTACTCTTGTAAGCATTCAACATAATTATTATCGTTTTGTGCTCATCATTTTTACTTCTATCCCTTGTTAAGCCTGTGCCTTTCAACATCCTGTCTACCATTGAGGTTTGTTACTACACACAACCTTGATAATACCTTCTCGTCTCATTTTTCCATTTTGATTTATTCCTTAAAGTCATTCTTCATATCTTTTCATCAATTACAATATATTTAATATTAGAAAAAGCAATTGACATATTTATATTCAATAGTGTCGCATGCTTTTGCAATTAGCAGACTTGTATTTATGAGTTTTATCATTTCCTATCGTGGTAAATTAGATTAGTCTCACTACCGGATCACGCTAGATGTTTGGCAGTATGGTTCTTTTTTCCACTGGGTGACCAACCTATTGGACACCTTTTAATTTCTGTGTCCAAATTAAAGAGCTACGTACTTTAGAGAAAAAAACACACAAAAGACCACAACTCTTGACCTTCAAAACCCATGACCTCTAATTGAAAAGATATATCTGCGATATTTTTTTCACTGACTAATTTTGAAAATTTTATTATTTGTATTTTATTTTCAGTGTGCCAATGTGCCGTTCATAAGCGTTGTCATGACAAAATTTTGGGGAAATGTCCAGGATCTGGCAAAGAATCACAGAGCACAATTGTAAGTAAATTCTTTAGAAAGTTGTATTAATATTTATTTACCTATATTGGATAGTACATAGTTAGCTCCTATATTATTAACTTTAACATGACATTCTTAATTCCATAATTATTTCTAATTCTCAACCCTATTTTATTTATATTTGTAATACTATAACATCGGTTCTGTATTGTTTAATTATTCTTGGAATAAACTCAAAACAAGAACAGAATGAACTAACACCATCTGCCAAATCAAAGGCTTACTGAAGAAAGATTCGCAAGGTTGGTACAACAAAAGGTATGTCCAGAATAGTCGAAATTTTATTTGACCACTCTCTTTAGCAGATTTGAAGACACATTGGCTGACTTTTTTTAAATATTACATAATAACGACAGGTACGATAAAAGATATATGTCCATCTGGTGAATGTTAGGTTAGGTTATTGAATGTTAGGTTAGGTTGTATTTGTAATGATAAAACTATTGAAAACCTTAAGAAAAATACCCCGAAGAAGAAGGAATGGTAGATAAAACTTACACTTCGGCCCATATATCCGGGGCCTATTGCCCATTGTTTCACCATCTTCAATTTATACCTATTTTCAAAAAAAAAATACATTTAAAAACATCCTACCATCTCTTTTCTTAGTGTTTTTATTTGTGAATTTTTAGTTAGAACTGAAAACAACTCTTTCGCTAGCTTTTGCTACAACATTATTTAGCATAAATAATAGTTACTCTGAGTCAGTTTGAAAACGAATGGTAATAAAAACCTTAGGGCTTCTGGAAAAACTTAGGGTTATTGTGCAATTGGAGTCACAAGTTTAATGCCGTACCGCAGAGACACGGAAAGTTTGTTTTTAAGATAACACTGTGATTCGCAACTTTTTTTTTTACGCGGTTATTAATTTGCCGGGTTTTTCTCAGCCGCGTCAGAATTAAGCCATAACTTCAGTATTTTAAAGAATTGCATCAAAGACACATTAATTAAATTAATTAAAATCTTTTGTCATGAACCTATTGGAAAGTAACCTTTCTTTTTCTTTTCGATCAAACACCTTTTTTTACTTAAAACATTCCAGAAAATTACCTTGCACGTCCGCTGTTAATTTCCATGCAAATTGGCGATCAACTTTCATGTACCTATGGATATCCAACTAGCCACTGAAAAGCCATATGCACTTAGAAATGCTAGACTGGCAGTCCTTATCCCGAAAGATCTATTGCAACGAACAAAAACAAAACGGAACCAGAAATTTAGCCTCATATGTACCGTCTTAAAACTTGGTTCAGCTCCGGGACCGTCAGAGGCAATCCCCTTCTGAGTATCGTTGTCGAACTTTCATGTACCTATGGATATCCAACTAGCCACTGAAAAGCCATATGCACTTAGAAATGCTAGACTGGCAGTCCTTATCCCGAAAGATCTATTGCAACGAACAAAAACAAAACGGAACCAGAAATTTAGCCTCATATGTACCGTCTTAAAACTTGGTTCAGCTCCGGGACCGTCAGAGGCAATCCCCTTCTGAGTATCGTTGTCGAACTTGGCATCAATGAGGCTAAGAAAACGTCTTAATATTGAGCCAACCTGGTTCTAAGCTTCCCTTACCTAAAGAAATAAAAAAAAATTAAGAGACAATAGCTGAAGTCATTGAAGCACATGTTCCTAGGGATGGTGAAGAGATCATTGGCAAAGAGCACATATTACTTTAATCTGGCGGGGGTCACAGAAGAGGAGGCCTAGTCTAAGGGCTTAAGAACACCGCGTATATAAATCCAAAAGATACATCTAGCCACAAATTATTGAAACAAGGCACTTCAATGAATTTTTTCTGACAAGATTTTTTTTTAAGGGCGTTTCAAGATCTTTTGGACTTATTTTACATTTTCTCTAATTTCATTATTTCGGTTTTCTTCAAGCTTTTTACTGAGAACAAAATTAGAGGCAATGCAACTTTAGCCAAAAATAAATCGTCAGTCCTTAGTTACCTAGAAAAAAGAAATTTATATTATTAAGAAATAAATATGCAAAATAGATATACATTTGGCTACTTCACATATTAGTATGTTTCTTCCAGCTTATCACTAGCGTGACAAATTAATTGAATTTATTAAGACTTTTGATAACACTCCAACCGGAAGCCAATTTTAACTAAGCAATACAGTTTAATAAAGTGCAAATCTATGAAACTAGGCCAAGTTCCATTTATTAGATTGAAAAGACTTTAATAGATAGTAGGGTAGCAGGACATACCATTCAACAGAATGTATCAAGTAGCAAGGTGAAGTAGGGTTCAAAGAGTAGTTACTTAGGAATTTAGTTCTGGTTCAAAAACAGAAAGCTATGCCCAGAGCCAGGGCTTTCATATGTGGGAGAAGGAGAGACACCGCCCCACTTAGTAAAAAAAGCCACTTAGTAAAAAAATAGGTCGGGTAAATCGGGGTGCTTTGCGCCACGATTTCTCTGGGGACGCTAAAATTCTTTATTTGGTTCAATAAAGACCGCGAAAATAATGACATATCATCTACAGAAATTTCGAACTTGGTTGTTAAATGTAGCGGTTTTACCGACTCCTTCTTTAATTTTACGGATGATGCCTCAATTTTTCATTTGGTTAAATAATTAGCATTAAAATACTGACATAATGAGTACCGAAATTTGAATCTCGGTCGGTAAATGCAGCGGTATTACCGACTTATGCAGTGATTCTACGTGTTGTAATTGAAACGGACATTATGCTAATTATTGACAAAAACCAGTCGGTAAAAATGACTAGCGAGTCGTAAAATCTCTTGCTGCCCTCCTCCCCCAAAAAGTAACGATCCTGCCCAAAGCCGTAGGGGCTAGGTCCATAGATTATGTAAGTTGCATAATCATAATCTATTTCCATATTTATATATGGAATTGATCCTGGGGCATGTTTGATCCTGGGTGTCTTAAATTGAAACTTTCAGGGCATGTTGAGGGGGATATTGAACTAATCAAATGACTCTATGCGCGTCCAAGTTTTCAGACGGGCTTATTTACAAGTAGTGACAATTAGTTATAATTAGTTAAGTAACAGCTAGAAACAATAAAACAAGAAATAAATATAACATAAATATTATAGAAATAAATAAATATAACATTATTTATATATACAATTGATCCTGGGGCATCTTTGATCCTGGGTGTCTTTTAAATTGAAACTTTCAGGGCATGTTGAGGAGGATATTGAACTAATCAAATGACTCTATGTGCATCCAAGTTTTCAGACGGGCTTTTTTACAATTAGTAATAATTAGTTAAGTAACAGCTAGAAATTCCTGTCTAGAAAGATATTTTGTGTATACAGATTATCAAAAGGTAGCACCTGCAATATCACACAAACAGCTAAGGATTTCAGTTGAAACTGTCAGTGCATATTGAACTAAGTCAAAAGATACTATGTGCATCCAAGGTGTTGAAAGGGTGTATATGCAATGCCTAAGGAACCTAACCTAAGAATACTAATTCAAAACTTTCCAGTCATATAGAGGGGCTGTTTGGCTCAGTCAAAAGATGCTGTGTGCATCCATGTTGTCAATGGACGGGGCTTAAGTGCAATGAACTTAACTTTGTCACTATTCCAACCTATCCATTCCCATTATTCGGATAATTATATAGCTAACCGGAAACTACACAGGAGATGAGCTAGCTGTCAAATAGACAGATATCTTTAAACAATATTCAGTAATAAGAAATAAATCATGACAGAAATTTTGTTTGAATTTGTGCCCATAGAACTGCTTATATATGCTACTTTAATCATTGTTATGCGATTGATTCGAATATAAACTTACGCAGTTGCAGCTAACAATAATGGTAACAAGATAGCGAAATGACGATGAAATAATGGTATGATAAGATGATGCTGATGATAAGAAAGAGATGCTACCGATAATGCTGATACAGCTGCTATGCACCTGGCAATAACATAAAAATTATTTTCCCCAAAAATTAATGAGTTTAGCCGCTGCGCAGCATACTAGACACCATCACAGCACTCTCTATTTATGGGATCGGCTGGGAAGGGGTATCTCAGCTTGCAGCACATGCTTTAGGACAGATACCCATCTTTGTACAAATTTTGTTTTTTTTCGTTGGGTTACGAGATAAAAAGTAAACAATGGAGTGGACGAGAGAGCACCGTAATGTCATCAAATCCTTCCTTTTGTTAGGCAGAACTACCTCAGAGACTCTTGTATTGACCACACAGATATAAAGAGACAATGCTATGACGAAAGCCAAGGGTTTTCGCAGGCATAAGGACTTCAAAGACGGGCGTGATACAGCTGACGGCAAAGATCGAGTTCATGGATAGTCAACGAGCTTTTCTGACAAAGTGTGTCAAAGGCTAGCTCATTTCTTGTTTCTAATTCATGTCTTCGAAAAACTGACGGATAAGCCCTTTTCAAACAGTTCGTGGTAACGAACTGTAGTAAGGAGCGACCCGGCTCAATAGTAACCAAAACTCTAAAAAATGGAATTTTGATACCAATAGCTACATCAAAAGAATCGCATTTTAATGCTGGTTTTAAATATGTAAGTTTCATCAAGTTTAGTCTTACCCATCAAAAGTTACGAGCCTGAGAAAATTTGCGTTATTTTAGAAAATAGGGGGAAACGCCCCCTAAAAGTCATAGAATCTTAACAAAAATCACACCATCAGATTCAGCGTATCAGAGAACCCTACTGTAGAAGTTTCGAGCTCCTATCTACAAAAATGTGGAATTTTGCATTTTTTGCCAGAAGGCAGATCACGGATGCGTGTTTATTTGTTTTTTTGTTTTTTTGTTTTTTGTTGTTGTTTTTTTTCCCAGGGGTGATCGTATCGACCCAGTTGTCCTAGAATGTTGCAAGAGGGCTCATTCTAACGGAAATGAAAAGTTCTAGTGCCCTTTTTAAGTGACCAAAAAAATTGGAGGGCACCTAGGCCCCCTCCCACGCTAATTATTTTCCCAAAGTCAACGGATCAAAATTCTAAGATAGCCATTTTATTCAGCGTAGTCGAAAAACCTTATAACTATGTCTTTGGGGACGACTTACTCCCCCACAGTCCCCGTGGGAGGGGCAACAAGTTACAAACTTTGACCTGTGCTTACATATAGTAATGGTTATTGGAAAGTATACAGGCGTTTTCAGGAGGATTTTTTTGGTTTTTGGGAGGGGTTGAGAAGAAGGGGATATGCTGGGGGAACTTTCCTTCGAGAATTTGTAATGGGAGAAGAAAATTTCCATGAAGGGAGAGCAGGATTTACTAGCATTATTTAATAAAAACAATTAAAAAATAAAAGTGAAAAAGCTTTTTCAGCTGGAAGTAAGGAACAGCAATAAAACTTAAAACAAACAGAAATTATTACCCATATGAGGGGCTCACCTCCTTCTAATACCTCGCTCTTTACGCTAAAGTATTTTCGGTAATTTCAACTACTTATTCTACGGCTTTTGTGATTCAGGGGGTCATTCTTAATGAATTGGGATAAAATTTAAGCTTTAGTGTAAAGAGCGAGGTACTGACGATGGGGCGAATCCCCTCATATATGTAATAAAAACATGAGAATACAAAAGTTCTTTACGTAAGCTAATTTATAAGTTACGTAAATCTTTTACCAATAAAAAGATTCGTAAAAAATTAAAAGTTCTAGTTGCCTTTTTAATCAACCAAAAAATCGGGGGGCAACTAGGCTTCATCCCCCGCTCTTTTTTCTCAAAATGATTCGATCAAAATTATGAGAAAGCCATTGAGCCAAAAAAAAAAAAATATGCAAATTTCGTTTTGATTATTCCTCTGCGGAGAGCCAAAATCAAAACATGCATTGATTCAAAAACGTTCAGAAATTAAATAAAAAAAACAAGTTTTTTCAACTGAAAGTAAGGAGTGACATCAAAACTTAAAACGCACAGAAATTACTTCGTATATGAAAGAGGCTGCTTCCTCATCAACGCCCCGCTCTTTACGCTAAAGTTTTTTACTGTTTTAGAAAGAAGAATTGAGAGAAAGAGTCAAACTTTAGCGTAAAGTGCGGGGCGTAGATGAGGAAGCAGCCTCTTTCATATACGAAGTAATTTCTGTGCGTTTTAAGTTTTGATGTCACTCCTTACTTTCAGTTGAAAAAACTTGTTTTTTTTATTTAATTCTTACGGAAGATGATTTTTTTTTGGTTTAGGCCAAATTTCGCACAATATAGACTACAGATTACACGACTAGATGTTTTACAGGTGACACAGGCAGAGATTTGAGGCTGCAGAGGTTACAGGAGCCCAATATTTAAGGGAGAGTTTTCATGTAGCAATAAACTGGCAAAACATAATAAAAAAAAGTTGAAGCGTAGAAGATTTTCTGCAAGAAAATTTTTTTTCGACGTAATACATTAAATTAGGTGGTTTTTTTTTCCGAAACCACACTGCTTTTCTATGACGAACAAATAAACGTTCGAATGGGGGTAAGTCCATTCATTAGAAAACGAAAACAGACGCAAAAGTCTGAATATTCAGACCACATACACAGCGATCGCCATCAGCAGAAATACTGTTGATGACGATTGCTGTATATGTGGTAAAAATATTCAGACTTTCGTATCTGTTTTCACTGTCTAAATGAATGAACGCATCCTCATTTGGACGTTTATTTGTTGGAAATATTTTTGAGTGGCAGCTTCTTGCGGTGAGAGATGTTTTTTTATTAAAAATACTCCAAATAAGAGTTGTTTTTATTTTAAATACCTTTCATGTAAATACTTTTAACTTATTTAATACCAAGTAGTCCTAGCAGATATGCTCGGCTAGCCTAGTTTCGGCCTTTCTTCCAGCCGATAGTCAAATTGCCATTAAATAGGGAGTAAAGTATTTAGAGTAGACTAAAAAGGGAATCTCCGACATTTTATTGGGGAGGGGCAATAGGGGTCCGTATCCGGATAGTCAAAGGGCATGAGCTATATAATAATTTTTTCTCCAAATTATTCCGGTTAGTATTTTAATGTTTATTTTTGTTGCAGCTTAATTTTCCTATGCACTTTTTCGCGGAAGGGTTGTGTAATTTATCTTTGGCGTTAAAATTAAGCAGCTTGAAGGTATTTCTGAAACACCATCGAAACTGACAGCATAATTTAGTGAAATTGCCATGTAAATAGGAAGTAAAGTATTCAGAGAAGACTACAATGAGAGGTTCCAACATTTTATTGGGGGAGGGGGGCAAGAGGGGTCCGTATCTCGATAGTCAAAGGGCATGAGCTGTATAATATTTTTCTCTCCAAATTATTGGGGGGACAACTTCCTACCTTCCCCCCTTGAAAATGACGCCCCTGACAACGGGCAAAGCAATTGAGAACTAAAGGGACATTTAGTCTCATGAAATCTCAAAATTTTGTGCTTAAAAATACTGTAGAGAAGTTATCAAGCTAGTGACACCATAAGATCACAAAAGACATTTAAATGCCCCGGGCAAAATGAAAATTTATTTTTAAACTTAGCCTACTTACTTAATACGAGGCACAGTTCAGTACAACTCGACACCCCAAAGCTATTTCACCAGAATCTACTAAAATGATACATCTACTAAAATGATCGTTCCTCTATCTATATTTCCGGAAATCACCCAGAAGTTCAACACCCACCTTCACGACGTCCTGCTATTGCCTGATCTGGCCTCCCAGTTTTTCTTCTAGGAGGAGGGAGGCCTTGAAGTAAGAATCTGGCACATTTGGGTCTCCTCTGAGCGTATGTGGCAGTAGTGGGGCTATTTCAGCAACAGAGGTAAGACTCCTGAGGTAATTTGAAAGCTGTGCAATACTGATTTTACCTCCTTATTTGGGCACTAAAGCTAGCCTATACCAAAGATGGAACACCTTATGAGGACGCTATAGGTTGCTTATACTACAGACAGGACACTTGAGGCTTGTCCTAGTCAAATGTCAGCTTACAGAAGTTAAAAAACAAAAATTTTGAATAGTTGTTCAGTGACATAATTTTTTGTATATAAACTGCTTCTTATTGTGGTAACAGTTACAGTTTTGAAACATCGCTCTAAATGAACCAACAGTTTTCAAATGTGAGTAATTAAGAATTATATATGGTTTACCTGTTTTTCCTTTAAGTAATATAAGAAATCCAAATTTTTTATAGATCAAATTTACTTTATTTTTAAAATCGATTATCCAATGCGTTTAGCACTAATGTATCAACTAAATATATTCAGACAAGTTACCAGGTTAAAATTTTTAATCTATTTTTCAATCTGAAGGCCTTAGATATGTTAAGCCGGTGTGGATATTCGTGGTAGTTTTTTTTTTAGTAGTTTCAATAATCAATTATTTTGAATGGACTTCAGTATGAAAAGACTGATGATTGCAAATGTTTGTAGGTATTTTTGACATTTGGGATTACAACATTCAAAAATCTTAAGAAGGAAACTAAAAGATTGAAGCTTAATAGACATCGTTGTTAGAAACTGGAGCAAGCGTGCCTATTGCCGCATGCTGTGGCCTTATGGTACCTCCCCCCAAGGGGGACATAGCAAATGCAGTGGGTTTTGGTTACTGATATTTCAGATTGTAGAATCCATTTTTATTAATTTAGATGTACTGTAACGTGATTGGAGCGGAAATTAATGGTTGTTGAGGAAAAGGTAGCGAATTGCCTGCGATTAGAACCCTGCCGCGTAGCTAAGAAGTTTTTGGATAATTTTCAAGATTTCAGGATGTTATAACCCAGGCCAATGTTTGAAACTTAGCTTGGAATTCTCTTGATTGGAAGTTTTTCGTAAGAGAATTCCAAGTCACATTGAAATCAAACCATCCTTTGTATAATTTTTAAGAACTGCCATGACTATACCCCTTACTAATATTATAGCAAAGCCCATGAGAGCATCCATGAGTGTACCCCACCACGGTCCCACCTCCAAGAGCCACCAATGTCCCTCACCGTAACTTTTTGCCTTAATGGTATTTTTAGGGTTTAGGCCTAATGGAATTTTTAAGATATATATAATTTCCTCTAGGGTGTCTTTACAATCCTTATTTAAATTACCAAGGAGAGTGAAAATGAAATCTGAGCGGTTGCTGACTTCCCACCAACTAGTGTACATCTTGGAATACTACGTGTGCTGCAGAGTTTTACCACGCTTTGTAAAGTTGGGCCACGCTTAGCATGGTCCCCAAAATACTTGACACGCTTCTCAAAACACTTGGCGCAGTTCTGCCACACTTGGTATGGAATACGCCTAAAATTCTGAATGAAAGTGTTTTTAACATTACGATATCATGAGGAAGATATAAGGATTTTAGAAATGCCTGGGTGGGGCATGGCCCAAAATCAATTGGGAACCACTGCTTTAGCTGTAATGGCATATTAGAAATATTAAAAATATTTTAAAAAATATGCTTTACAGCTTCAGCTGTATCATTCATCTTTTTTCCACTTCTTTTTTAGTCTCTCGTATAACTCTGACATCTAAAAAAAGAAAAGGTTTACTTAGTGCTCCCCATTCTCTCCCTCCCTCTCTTCCTTAATCTCGCTAACACAATTTCATCCTATAAAAAGGAGAAAAAACCTGCTGAATGATTTATTTCACAATCTTTCCCATTTTAACAATATTCCACATTTTTGTACTACAACCGTCTATTGTCAGATAATTACAACATGCATAATTGCTTTATTCTATACCGCTAAGTCTATACTCTTCTATACTCTCGCTATTCTATACTCTTCTGAGATCTTTATTACAAAGCAAAGAAAAACAGAAGCGTCAAATGAATATAAGAAAGACAAAGAATTCCCCATTTTTTTAAATTCCTATTTTCTAGCTTAAACATTGCTTACCTTTTTCTTCTTTCCCAACACCTTCAGTCTAATTACACACTGGTTAGCCATATTGCTCACATCGACTTTCCATAAGTCATTAATGTACTCTACCTTCTTTTCTCCGTCCAAAACTATTTTAGCTGTAAAAAATCCAAAACGTAACTATTTACACAACAATTCTATTCATTCACCTAGGCTTTAAATGAGATCAGGAAACAAGGTCACTTGTACTTGAACATATATGGCAGTCAAATTCATTGCCCTCATCTAATACGTATCCTAATTCACTATAAAGGCAAAATTTACGTATGGCAGACTTACTGGGTAGTCACTGGGTAGACTTACTGGCAGAGTTACTGGGTACTATGTGTTCATGCACGTTGGACAGATGGCCTTTAAACTCTGATCATCCCTTAATAGTATCGATGTTTTTTCCAAGATTAATTATAATTTTTTCTCGTGATTTGTCCAGTTTTACAGCTATCTTCAAAAATAGATAGATATATCGATAGATAAGTGTATTTTCAATCAATCAATTTATTGATACTAAAAGAAAAAACTATTACAAAAGTAAAGTGGTTACTAGGCCCAAGAAGCTTTGCTTGTAATGGACCACAGAGAACAAGAATAAAACACTACTATAAAATATATACAAAAAAAAAAAAAAAAAAAAAAAAAAAAAAAAAAAAAAAAAAAAAAAAAAAAAAAACACTGGAACAAGACAAGGACATTGAATAGATAGGATATTTAACAGACAGAAGATTTAGAAGGAGATTAACATCTAGCTGAAAATGATTTTAAAAGAAGAGAAGAGACATACAAATTAGGAAAGGATTAATAAAGAGAGAAAAATTATTGAATTGGAAATACCCGACGAAATAATGCCTTTGCAGAAAGAAAAAGAGGGACATCCGAAGGGATGGAGTTCCATAATAGAATTGATTGATATACTGGAGACCTCTGGCTTGCTGTAGAAGATCGTTTTGGTAAAATAAATCGTCGAGAAGAATTACGTAAAGAAGAAAAGTACCTACCTGAGCCTGTCCGTGAGAAAAACTGCTGTAGGGGCGGTGGGAGAGTACCTAGAAAAGCAGAATGCGCAAAATAAAGGGTACTTTTACCTATAATATGATCCAGCGGAGCTATTCCAGTATCATTATAAAGATCAGAGGAAGGGTAAAGCCGAGGGAGAAGAAAAGTAGCCTTCACTGCCCTACTTTGGGCTCTTTGAAGTGATCAGAGAAGAGATTTATTTGTATTACCCCAGACAGAGCAGCAATAAGAAAGGTAAGGATAAATAAAAGCATAATAAAGAGAAACCATAATATCAGAAGGAAGAAATGAGTTAATCCGGTGCAACATTGAAGACTGGCGGAGGATTAAGGAACGGGTGTGAGTTATATGCGGTTTGAAAGAAAGAAAACAGTCAAGATACACACCAAGAAATTTCACCACAGTAGCTTGTGGTATAATATCATTCCCAAAAGTCAGGGTGATTGGCTCCTGTACGTCTCGCATACGGTAAGGGGTCCTGAAGTTGACAATGGCACTCTTTCGGCTGTTAAGAGCCATACCATTTGACCAGCACCAATCCTTTACTTTATCAAGAAGACCTTGAGCCATAGAAGTGGCAGATGGCAGGTCCACCGCAGCAATGAAAAAGTTACTGTCATCAGCAAAAAGAACAGGGTGAACATGGGGATGAAGACCATCAACAAGATCATTGATGTAAATTAGAAATAAAAGTGGACCAAGCACAGAGCCTTGTGGGACACCTTTCAATACAGGCAAAGTAGAGGAAGAAGTACAGTTAACCAAAACATACTGAGATCTCTCTGAGAGGTAGGACCTAAACCATTCTAGTGGGACTCCATGCACTCCAAATAAAGATAGTTTAGACAGAAGAACATTGTGGTCAACCATATCGAAGGCCTTAGAAAAGTCGAGAAATAGACCCAAAACACACAAGCCCTTGTCCAGATTAACACGCACAAACTCAGTTGAAGCCAAATATACAGCCATGAACACAGTGATCAGTGATCAGTGACTGTGACAGAAACTTTGATCAGTAATCATCATAAAACACTTAAATAAAATACTACATTAACCAAGTAATAGTACTTAATACTTGAAAAAACGGTCATTGAAAAGAACACTAAACACTTGGAAAACAAATAAATAAAACATTACATTTACTTTACACTGAGATTTTTTTATTTATTCATTTTTTTTTATTTAACAAAATTTCCAGATACCTTGCTACTCTACAAATAAATCGAGGCGACGTACTATTTAAGACACCTGGAAGTATCAACTCATTATTTCCCAATATATTTCCCAATATTATTTCCCAATTCTGAGACATCCATTTTGTTCAGCTTAGTCGAAAAACCTAATAATTATGTCTTTTGGGGTGAATTACTCCCTCACAGTCCCCAGGGGAGGGGCTGCAAGTTACAAACTTTTATCATTGTTTACATTTAGTAATGGTTATTGGGACGTGTACAGACGATTTCAGGGGGACTTTTTCACGTTAAAGGGGGGTCGGGGAAGGGGGTTACGTGGGAGGATCGTTCCATGGAGAAATTTGTCATAAGGGACGAAAATTTTCATGAAGGGGCCGCATGATTTTCTAGCAATATTAAAAAAAACAATGAGAAAATAAATAAAAAAAAGTTTTTTCTGGTGGAAGTAAGGAGCAGCATTAGAACCTAAAGTGAACAGAAATTATTACGTATATAAGGGGATTCGTCTCCTCCACAATACCTCATTCTTTACGCTAAAGTATTTCTAGTAATTTCAACTATTTATTCTACGACATTTGTGATTCGGGGGACATTCTTAAAGAATTGGGATCAAGTTGAAGCTTTAGCGTAAAGAGCGAGGTATTGACGAGGGAGAGCCCCATCATATACGTAATAAAAATATACAAATATAGAATTTCGTTACTTAACTTAATTCGTAAGTTACGTATATTTATTACTAATAAAAAAGTTCGTAAACAAATAAAAAAGTTCTAGTTGCCTTTTTAAGTAGCCAAAAATTGGAGTGCAACTAGACCTCCTCCCCCACCCTTTTTTTATCAAAATCATCCGATCAAAACTATGAGAAAGCCATTTAGCCAAAAAAAATTAACATGCAAATTTCGTTTTAGATATTCATATGCGGTGAACCAAAATCAAAACATGCATTAATTCAGAAATTAAATATAAAGAAACAAGTTTTTTAACTGCAAGCAAGAAGCGACATTAAAAATTAAAACGAACAGAAATTATTCCGTTTATGAATGGGTTGCTCCCTCTTCAACGCCTCTTTACGCTAAAGTTTCTTCATTTTTTTAAGAAAGTAGAGTTATGAGAAACAGTCAAACTTTAGCGGAAAGAGCGAGGCGTTGAGGAGGGGACAAGCCTTGCCCATCAAAAGTTATGAGCCTAAGAATATTTGCCTTATTTTCGAAAAAAGGGGAAAACATCCCCTAAGAGTCATATAATCTTAATGACAATCCCATCGTTAGATTCAGCGCAGCGTAGAGCCCTACTGTAGAGGTTTCACGCTCCTATCGGCAAAAATGTGGAATTTTGTGTTTTTTGCCAGAAGAAAGATCCCGGATGCTTGTTTATTTTTTTTTTATCCCCCTGGGGTGATCGTATCGACTCAGTGATCCTAGAATATCGTGAGGGGCCTCATTCAAACCTTTTCTAACCTTTTTCGAAAGTTGTTCTAGTGTTTTTTTAAGTGGCCAAATAACTTGGAGGGCAACTAGACCCCTTGCCACGCTCATTTTTTTTTTACCAAAGTCACCAGATCAAAATTTTGAGATAGCTGTTTCTTCAGCATAGTCAAAAAATCTAATAGCTATGTATTTGAGGATGACTTAATCCCCCAAAGTCCCTGGGGTAAGGGCTGCATTTTGTGAACTTCGCCCATTGTTATATTGCCCTTCGCCGATTGGCCCCCTGAACTTCGCCCAATACTATATTACATATAGTATTGGTTATTGGGAAGTACAGAGAGGTTTTCAGGCGGATTTTCTCTGGTGGTAGGGAGGGTCGCGGAAGAAGGTTCTGTGGGATGATCTCTCCGTGAAGGAATTTTTCATGAAGAGGGTGCCGGATATCCCAGGATTATTTAAAAAAAGGATTAGAAAATTATAAAAAGTTTTTGTTTTCAAATGAAAGTAAGGAGCAACATTAAAATTTAAAAAGGAACAGAAATTAGTACGTATATGAGGGGGTCACCCTCTCGTCAATACCTCGTTCTTTGCGCTAATGATTTTTCAGTACATTCATAAGAGCTATTTATTCCAATTAAACCCCTTGTGATTCATGGGTCATTCTTAAATAATTGGAACATAATTCGAATTTTAGTGCAAAGAGCAAGGTATTGACGAGGGGGCAAACCCTCTCATGTACGCAATAATTTCTGCTCGTCTTAAGTTTTAATCTCGCTTCTTATTTTCAGTTGAAAAATACTTCTTTTTTATTTAATTTAATTTAGAAGACAAAGTATATTGGAAGTAATTTGCAAGGCACAAATATAAAATTTACATGCCGTTTGTGTAAATATATATTTAGTAAATAGATAATTAGTGACGTTGCAAAACAAATAGAAGTCAATCACAATCTCAAACAAAACATCTGACACTGGAATCTGGCTACTTAAGGAGTCCACCCACCTTGTATTTACCAAAAATAAACTTAAATAATTGCTCGAAGTTTTTTCCATGTTTTATAAGTCGGATAAAGTCATTTGGCTATTGAATAGCTAAATAGACCAAAAATAGCCAAAAGGATGCCAAAACTTGACGAAATGCATGGTAATTCAAGAAATACTAGGAAACATCGCAAAGCACCTACGATTTTCGATATTCCATGGAATATCGATATTCGAAATTCCAGATATCCCTTTCGTTTTTCTGAAGGAAAATTCCAGTAGCGTCAACTGAATAAAATTCATAGGGTGTGGGGAAGGGGCAAAATGTATTTTTCAATATATAGCAGACAGAAGCCCCTTGCCTCCTCCCCCCACCCGCAATTGAAACAATGGATCCTTTCTCATGGATTCTGAACCATAATACATTTAGCTTCAAGATGGAGCAATGTGTGAATCATAATCTTTAACAAAACGTTCAAGCGACAATAAAATTTGGCTACTAAAACATGTCCACCTCAGCGATCCATTAATTTACTATGAATAAACTTAAATATGTCATTGTCAATTCAGAACACTCAATTTATTTCTGGTGAAATATATTGTGCTAAAAGTTTAAGCATAAATGTGACCTTTGACAGCCTGCTTGCTCAAATGAAACAAAACTAAGATTTAAAATAGTTTAGAAACATAATAAGCACACAGTGTTTGGCATTATGCCGTGGACTGAAAAGAAAAAAAATTCAATAATTTTCTTAATGATCAGGGTGCCTATGCTGTTGAACATCTTAACCGATGAACTTAAAAGACATATCACAAAACAAAATTCTGCGCTAGAGTGAGGACACAGAAAAAAAAGTATTCGCTTTTTTTTCTTTCATTTTTTCTTTCGGTATAATTTCTTTGAAATGTTTTCGTTACATCTGTATTCAACAAAGATAACTTACTTTTGGTATCAAGAGCTCTGTTTCTCGGCTTACTTCTGCGAGTGAAAAAAAAAGTATATGACACATCTTGAAAAAAATTAAGTGTTTAACTATCCTGAAACACAGATTTTTCAATATGAGGGTTAGGCTGTCAATCTTGATTTTCTGAAAATGTCACATTATACCTTATGAATTATCACGGCAAGTATCGGCGTTAGGCCTGTGTTACCTGTGTGGCTGCATAGGTCCCAGTGCCACAAAGGGTCCCCTGTTTCATTGTAGGAATAACCAAAAGACCCAAGGCTGTATCAGTGTTCTTCCAACTCTGTGCTGCATGGAAATGCTGTAAGGTAAAAACTTACCCTGTGCAGCATGGAAAACTTACCCTGAAATCTCATCGGAGACCGTAAAAACGCCTACACAATAAGATTTATTCAAATGGATGACATAAATGTAATTCCCCAGCTTGTTAAACTAGTTATTGAGTGGGCTGCTTAAAGTGATATTGCACAGGGCCTAAAAGATCTAATACAACAAATGATTGCAGCCAACCAAATAAAGAGCAATGAAACTTTTCAAGGCAATGAATTATATGCAAAGTCAATTTTCGTCAATAACACTTAAAGCTTAAAAAAAGCAAGATTGAAAACAGTGTATTCACGGAAAGAGTCTTCTTCTTACTAAATATGTGCAACTTATTAAATTTAACCTTACCGATCAGAAATTAATAATATATGCACCAAAAACAGAGTAAAACGAGGTATGGCCTTGATGAAACTTAGACCCTCAAACCAAAAAGGCTCATTGTTTCAGCCTCTGTCAACCAAAACATTAATGTTGTTGTTTTTTTTTTCTAGAAAAAGACAGTCACGGAAACGTGTTCATTGACTTATTTGTTGTTGTTTTTCTTTTTACAGAGGTGACTGTGTTCATCCAATGGTTGTAGAATATCAGGAGGGGGGTCATTCAAACGGATAGTTTATGTTATGAGTATCTTTTTTAGTACCACACAAAATCATCCAACAACAGATTGTCGTTTTCGGCTGTTTTGTGCTAAAAGTAACAATTTTGGCATGAATAGGACCAAAATACTATCGAGCAATTCTAATGTGTCAAATAGCCTATGTAAAAACCTCCCAGTGTCAGACAACAAACTGTCTTGAGCTGGTGCATTCACCTTTAAACATATATAATACATATATGCTTAAATATTGCATATTACACATATACTTGGTGAATGTCAACATTCACCGGTGAATGTCCGAAATATCCTTTTTTCTTCTTGAATTTAGTCAGCGCTGCCAGTTGACTTTTTCAGTTTATACAAGCTTTGATGGTTACAGATTAGGTTAGTTTGCGCTAGGTTAGGTTAGGTTTTTGACCCATACCTGAGATTTGTATTCTAACCTAATTCAACCTAAGTGCAATTTAAACTTATACAAGTTGCTGCGCAAGTTTTTGGTCTATCATTTTTCCATATTCTTACGATTTTAATGTTCATCAAACAGTTCGTGATGACGAACTGTAATAAGGAGCGACCCGGCTCAATAGTAACCGAAACTCTAAAAAACGGAGTCTTGATACAAATGGTTAGATCCAAAGAATTGCATTTTAATGCTGATTTTAAATATATAAGTTTCACCAAGTTTAGTCTAACCGGTCAAAAGTTACGAGCAGGAGAAGTGTGTCTTATTTTAGAAAATAGCAGGAAATACCCCTAAAAGTCATAGAATCTTAACGAAAATCACACCATCAGATTCAGCATATCAGAGAACCCTGCTGTAGAAGTTTCAAGCTCCTATCAGAAAAAAGGTGGAATTTTGTATTTTTTGTCAGAAGACAGATCACGGATGCATGAAAATCTGTTTCTTTGTTTGTTTTTTTCCCAGGGGTGATCGTATCGACCCAGTTATCCTAGAACGTCGCAAGGGGGCTCTTTCTAACGGAAACTAAAAGTTCTAATGCCCTTTTTAAGTGACCAAAAAAATTGGAGGGCACCGAGGTCCCCTCCCACGCACATTTTTCTCCAAAGTCACCCGATCAAAATTTTGAAATAGCCATTCTGTTCAGCTTAGTCGAAAACCTAATAACTATGTCTTTGGGGATGACTAAATCCACCACCATTCCCGGGGGAGGAGCGGCAAGTTACAAACTTTGACCATTGTTTATATATAGTAATTTATTACGTGGTACGATGGAGGTTACGGTGGTACGGTGGAGGTTACGTGGTAGGATCTTTCCATGGAAGAATTTTTCATGAGGCAAGAGAATTTCCATGAGGGGGGCGCAGGATTTTCTAGCATTATTTATAAAAAGACAATGAGAAAATAAATAATTTTTTTCAACTGGAAGTAACGATCAGCATTCAAACTTAAAACGAACATAAAATATTACTTATATAAGGGGGTTCGTCTCTTCCACAATACCTTGCTCTTTGCGCTAAAGTATTTTTAGTAATTTCAACTAGTTATTTTACGGCCTTTGTGATTCAGGGGTCATTCTTAAAGATTTGGGCCTAAATTCAAGCTTTAGTGTAAAGAATGGGGTGTTGAGAGGGGGAAAATCCCCTCATATGCGTAATAAAAATACACAAATATGTAAGTTCGTTACGGAAGCTAATTCGTAAGGTACGTGTGTTTATTACTAACAAATAAGTTTGTAAAAAAAATATAAAAAGATCTAGTTGCATTTTTAAGTAGCCGAAAATTGGGGGGTAACTAGGCCTCCTCTCCCATCCCTTTTTTTTAGCAAAATCGTCCGATAAAAACTATGATAAAGCCATTTAGAAAAAAAAAATATTCAAATTTCGCTTATTTATTCATGTGCGGTGAGCCAAAATCAAAACGTGCCTTATTTCAAAAAAATTCAGAAATTAAATAAAAAAAACAAGTTTTTTTTTAACTGCAAGTAAGGAGCGACATTAAAACTTAAAACGAACAGAAATTATTCCTTGTATGTTCTTTACGCTAAAGTTTTGTTTATTGTTTTAAAAAGTAGAGTTGCGACAAAGAGTCAAACTTCAGCGTAAAGAACGCGGCGTTTAGGAGGAGACAACCCCTTTCATATACGAAATAATTTATGTTCGTTTTAAGTTTTAATGTCGCTCCTTACTCGCAGTTAAAAAATATTTTTTTTTATTTAATCAACGTGAAATGACAATTTTGTAATAATTCATTACCTAATATTCGACTTCATCTATTTACTGAATAATATTTTTGAATTAAATTCAAAAATATTGAATATAATACAGAAAAATTAAATTATTTTAGGTTTCATATACAGAATAATTTATGTTCGTTTTAAGTTTTAATGTCGCTCCTTACTTGCAGTTAATTTTTTTTCTTTTTTTATTTAATCAACGTGAAATGACAATTTTGTAATCATTCATTACCTAAGATTCGACTTCATCCATTTACTGAATAATATTTTTGAATTAAATTCAAAAATATTGAAGATAATATAGAAAAATTAAATTATTTTAGGTTGGAAAAATACGTTTAAAAGGGTTGAAAACGGTTGAAAAATACTTTTTTTTTTCTTTTTTTTTTTTTTTTATCAATTTAAGATTATTCTGTAGCGAAAAAGTCTATACAAAATATTTGTATATGGCCCGGTGAGTTGATGTTGATAGATCTGGAACAGATGAACTAACTTGTATAAGCACTTTAAATTTTCATTGGCGAAGGTGATCGACACATCTCACGGTCATTTTCAAAATGAAAAGATTCGGTCTGGATATTTTTGACAAGCGCTTGATTTTTGACAAACTTTTCTCTTCAAGTTCTTCATAGTTTTAAATGGGCTTTTAGATATAATACAGAATTTAATATTGAATTTTTATACATATGCGAATTTTGACTATAAGCTTAGGCCTTTCTCTGTCATGGAGATCCAAGAATAAACAGATAAATTTACATGGAAGGTGAAAAAATATTTCATCTTCGATTACTTTATAGTTTTCAATTTGTATCAGGTTCCAGATATAATTATAGCATGTCTTTTACCAGATATCAAGGCCGTATCCACGATTGTTTTTCGGAGGGAGTTTTGGAAAAGTAAATTTTTTGGGTGGGAGGGCTACATAAAAAAAAATCAAAAACGCATAAGAAATTTGTCTATATTCGTTTTTGTTACATTTTCACGAGTGGGAAAAACATTTCGGGGGGGGGTTCAAACTCCCTAGCCCCTCCCTCCTGGATACGAACTTGCCAAATATACTCATTTTTACTTCAAGTTTAGCTATTTGTGTGTTATTAAGCCTTGAATAAACCTGCATATGTCTTTATATCCCGCCTTTCCTGCCAGTTTTTCTCCACCCCCTCAAGAGTCCATCTACATTATAGCAGCTTTCCTACAAATCCTAGAGACAGAAAAGAAAGCTTCTGGTCCAAAACAAGACACTTATTTTCAATAACTAATAAAAAGCATAACTTTTCATAGTTTGGCTATAATAATTTTGACCATTTGATTCGTTTTGAACTGAGCAATAAGGTTATGCAAATTATGAAGAGGAAGTGAATTTTTCTTTCGAAAATGTCAATAGAAAGAAAAAGTTAAATGAAGTTTATGTCAATTTAAATTCAGAGAGCTTTTTGTGTAAGAGGAGATAATATACCCTAGTCAAGGATATTCCTTTACAGAGCCTGATATTTGTTGTAAATATGTTCTTGAAAGTCTTATTCATCCAGAATAGCAACTTTCTAAGTTAGTGAAAAACAAAACAGTTTTTTACAAAATTTCTATTCTTTTTATGAAATTTGCATAAAATTTTGATACACAGAATAAAAATTGTATTTTTAACTCAAGATTGGCATAAAGGAGATATTGTATTTCTAGGACAAAAGACGTTAAAATAAAGGTATTTTTTGCCTCCTCCATCCATCTTAAATATAGATGCTGCTGATGATGCTCATGATGAGTTTTACTGCTGATGATAAACACTGTATATGTGTTCGAAATATCCAGTTAAATTTTATATCTGTTCACTGTCAATAAAAAGGTTTCATCCCTATTTTGAACTGTTTTACTTTCATCTTAAATATGTTACTAATTAAAACCGCGAATCTGTACGATATTCATTTCGGTTGTTTAAAAATTGCTAAATTTGTAGGGTGTCAGTGTTGTCACGTTAAAAAATGAACATAAACAATCAAAAATAATTAATTAGATTTTATAAGGCTTTTTGTTTGTAAAAATTCAACCATCGACTATCTGTTTATTCCTAAGGACAGATCCTAAGGATAGATACTTCTATGTTTCATGAAGATAGATGCCAATTTTTATGTGTAAGTAATTGCATATTACATATTTTATGTTTGTCTATTTTAGTTTATATATATTTTTTAGTTTTAGTTTCTAGTTGTTTTTTCGACACTTTTTTTTCGACGCCTTGTTGCATAAGGGCAAAATATTCGCCTGATTTTTCTGTTCCCTTCGTTTTCATTTACTAGCCATAGACCCGTTTGTCGTCTAATATATTCATGTTTTTTGTTTCTTATCATGGCTAGCCAGTTCAGCTTTAAATCTTTTATAAGGACGGATACACCTTCAAAGTAAAGTAACAGCTTCTTAAGTTGTTTCGTACCGCATGATTTGAGCTTAGTTAAAGCTAAAGACCTGACAAAGAGGTTAATTGGTTAAAAAAACCTTGATTTTCTGAATCTTGAAGATACATGTGGGTGTGTCAGTTTCCACTTAACAAGTTTAAATAATCAAATCAAATTTTTAGTGCCATTGTTACTACAAATGTGATCCTGCAGCTATATCGATTATATAGTTTCTTATGCCCTACTGCCTCTTATATTAAAAACAAATTAACTTAAAAGTAAATATGTAAAACAAGTGAATATTTCAATAAAGACAGTAAGAAAAATACACAAGCATAGTCCAGATATGTCGATTTTATACCTAGAAATTTTATTTCAGCGGGAAAATGAAATATACCAACAAAATGTAAACAGTAGAAAAACAAATTTTGAAAATGAAAAAAAAATAAAGAAAATGTCAAAACACTTACATCTATACAAAAGTTTTATAGAAGAAAGTAATGAAAGAGCTGAAGAAATTCTTGATTGTGGTGGAATGGCAAAATACGGCAAATAAAAGAGACTGAATTTTTTCTTTGTGGTAAAATGAAACACGGCAAATAAAAAACCTAAAAAGAAACTATGTACCACAAAAAGCTTTTTGTGAATACGCTTGAAGTTTAGTTATGATGTTTAAAACTTATCTATATTATTTAAAACATATCTACCACTTTACTCAATAATTTAAAGTTATGTAAGACTAGCATTAACTTCAACAAAGAAATAGTAATAGGGCTCAAGGCAAAGATGAACAAAAAAAAACCTATGGTATTGTGAAATAGACAAAGCGGTTGATTTTTTGTAGGCTTAAGCAGCGGAAGGGACATTGGGCACAAGAAAGTTAGTGCGAAAAGTTTGTGCCAAAGAAACGTTTGTGCCAATTGGGAATTGGCACAAGAAAGTTAATTACCCCTCTCCCTGTTACTTACACGGGCAAAGCTTGAACAAAACAAAATGACTGAATAGCCCCAACATAATGTCATAAAATCTTAGAATGCAATTTCGTTTAGTTAAAATTCTTGAAAGCCTGAATCCGTGATCTTGATCTATGAATATCTTGATTTACTTAGTACTTATTGATTAAAAAAGTAAAAGAAACGGTGCTAGGGCTCATTTTACAAACCAGCAAGGCTAATCTTTATGCCATTGCCTCTCAACCAAGAAGTGCAATGGGTGACCCCCATACCAATCCAAATAATTAGCCACGCCAGGACTTGAATTTAGCACTAAAGGACAAACGGATGCAAACTCATATCGTTAACCATTCGGCTGAGAGAGGCTATTAGTGATTCCTTATTGATTACCTACTCATCTTTTTTCTCTCTTTTTTTATTTACTCACCAATACATAAATTACCCAAAATCTTCATATACACATATAAACAGTCAACTGTCGACTTTTGAGGTTGATATCATCAAAAACTGCTATTCAGCTAAAAAAGAAAAAAAAACAAAGGCTAAACTTATACAATTTATGTTGTTATAAAGTTCTATTATTTCAGTATTTACGTGAACGGTTCAAGATTGATGTCCCCCATCGTTTTAGGATTCATAGTTTCATGTCTCCCACTTTCTGCGACCATTGTGGAACTCTACTTTACGGGTTTTTCAAACAAGGACTCAAATGCGAAGGTATGTACCCATTTGCATCTGCTTCGTCATCACAATTCAAGGTTTAGGGCATCGCTTTTACACCTAAAACAAAAAAGTTGTTCAAATAGAAAACAGTACAAATTATAAATTCAAAGTATCCGATGATTAATGATTGTACAGGTTAATATCTGGGAAATTATGTATTTACAGTATTGGTTTCTTTCTAATGTCAGTCAATTGTCCCGGAAGAATGTAAATTAGTCAAATAAAATGGCTATTGCCCGCCACTTAAATTGCTAGAAGAATTAATTGTAATATTGGCATTGTAAGTTCCCAATGTTAGCACCGCTTAAGTTAGAATTCCATCTTATCCTTTTAAGTCACTTATGTTTTTTGACTTTGAAGGTTAATCAGGCTTTAATAGCTCTTGAAAATTATTTTTTAATGTAATTTAATTTTACCTAAGGTGTAATTAGTTATTATTCCGCTCAAGATATTTAAATTTTTTCACAGCAAGCTACTTAGAAGAAGTATTTCGTTCATTTAGAAAATTTTTTAACAAGTCACCAAATCGGGAGAGGGAACCAAAAGACCAAATAGACATAATATGTTTGGATAATGGTACATTAAAATGCTTTTAAACATTTTTTTAGAATTCCCTGACATTTTGCCCTTTGTCAACATGGTAAATAGATATATATCTACTTTGCATATGCATTAGGTATTTGGTAGTTGGAATTTTTGGAATTCGGAAGTTCAGCCTCCTACGGCAGATCAAATTTCAAAAAATAAAAAAATTTAAGATAAGTTTCTGATCTCTTACGGATTTTTGAACTGTCGGTTTTCATTGTATACACTTGATTTCACATGAGAAGAGACGAAAACAGGAATGTGCAGTTTTACTTTTAAAAATATGTTATATTTCTTCCCTTAGAAAGAAATTCTGGATATTTTTGAAGCATTTAATTTCTATTATTTTCACCTGTGTTCATTTAACTTTAGAAAAAAGAATGTTTAGTCTACTAGAGACATTGATTGTTACCATATTATATATGCAAAATTTGAATTAACAGAGATTAATTAATGAGTAGTTTCTTTGAATTTCTGACTTTTTAGTTCTTAGCTTTTCGGTGAATCGGAGAAATATTGCCATCTATAAAACAAAACTTATTTTATAGATGCCGCTTATTTTCACATTCTAGTCCACAAAAAATATTTCAGGACAATTTTAACGATCAGAGCGAGTATCTTAAAAGTAATTAACCTGTATTCCAGCTAAATCACCGCAATGTGGATAAATATTACAATCCTCTTTTTTTTCACAGCATCGCGATTTTCTATTGTTTTCCTTTTGATTGCTTAAATCTAAAGTTTTTAGGGTAGTACCTCAATACCTCATTTTCACTTCGAAGGGAAAGCTCCAACTTTTTAAGTTCTTTTTTTGCCATATACTTTTGGCAGCGTTCTGTATCATTTTTTCCCCATGTTTTTTCTAGTTTATTATAGCTGCACAAGGAGGCCTTTGCCATGTAAAATTTAAATCCTGATTCTTTTCTAATACATGGCTGTGTGAGTTTGCACTTAATCAATGCAAAGCAGCAGATTTCGTTTTCTTTGTCCACTTTAAAAGAAATTTCACGACTTCATGAAATTGGCTCAAAAGTGCAGAATACAAAACTAATTTACACTTACAATTGTTGCAGGCAGGAACAATTTCCAAAAAATCATTCATTTCGCTAATATTCTCATTTAGGATGCTCAAATTATCAGCATCTCTTGAACTAAAGCTTTTAGTTTTAGTTTGTGATGTTAAAGTTCAAACTCTTGAACTTTAACATCACAGTGCTGCTTTTGCGCGGTGCATACCTCACTTCAGAAGGTAATTCAAATCGTTCAATATCACCCTCCTACAAAATCTCACAGGTTTGGAATCTAAAAAAGAAAAATTTAATATTCTTTAAAGTCTAATCAACTTTATTTAATATTTCATATATAATATTACAATGTCATATTACATATAAAATACACATACTTACATATATAATATTACACATAGTATTACAATGTTATATCTATAAAATAAGTTGTCTGTGTGTGTGTGTGTGTGTCGAATGACGTCATGTTTGTGTGTCGACTGACGTCATGTTTTTCGACTGACGTCATTATAAGGATTGAGCTGTATGCGTCATGAAGTTGTTTGTCGACTGACGTCATGTTTGTCAACTGATGAAATTACACACAGGGACACAAATGACGACCGGGACACAGGGAATATAAATGACGACCGGGAACCTCAAAGAGAAATTACAGACTGGGACACCCGGACACAAATCACGACCGGGACACAGGGAATATAAATGACAACCGGGACACAGGAACAGAACTACAAAGGGGACGCCGGGGGCACAGGTGGGATATATAAATGACGACCGGGACACAGAGATTGTTCGAATAGAAATTACAGACCGGGACACCGGGACACAAATGACGACCGGGACACAGGGAATATAAATGACGACCGGGACACTCAAAGAGAAATTACAAACTGGGACACCGGGACACAAATGACGACCGGGACACAGGGAATATAAATGACGACCGGGACACAGGGACACATCATTAGAATACTGAGGTATAGATCTGAATACGGATTGTTTTTCCCATGGACAGTTATACGTTGCATGTTCAAGAGTCAGTAAACCTGACAATCTATTTATATGACACAGGGACACAACTACAATGGCGCAACTAATATGGCGCGTAACGACTTACGCGCGCGGGGGGGCTTGGGGGGCGCGAAGTGCCCCACCAACTAGGTGTTGGGGTGGCGCGAAGCGTCACCCCATGTTACAACATTATGGTGAAGCGTCACCATAATGTTACATATGTAGTATTACGTATAATATTACATATATAATACACATATTTACATATATAATATGACATATAATATTACAATATTATATTCTGATTTTATCGATTCAAAAACCTCCACTGAAGAAGTGGTATAAAAACTGATAATCATTATTAATCTCCAAGTTGTCTTTTCACAAAATTAAAAAGTTCATTAGAGCTTTTAATCTCCTTTCGAATAAGTCCTTTTCCGATCTCCTAGGACCGTTAGTATGACACTACCACCCCTGGGAAAAACGAACAAAAAAGAACAACAATGAAAACAAACAAATAAAAATACATCCATCATCTTTCTTCTGGCGGATTCCTTGACTTTGAAAGGGAAAGTACCTGGTAATTCTAGGAAAAACCTAATTAAACCCATGTATAAGAAAGATGATAAGAGTGGATATTTATAGAGGCATTAGCATGGTTTCTGTAGGCAGCAAATTACTTAGTATGTTGATACTTTTTAGACTTAGAGATGATGTACGTAAAGTTTTAAGAGAAGAACAGTACGGTTTTAGAAAGGATAAAGGATTTTTTAATTGACCCAAATTTTTATTGACCTAAGTCATCGAACACCTCTAGTCCTCAGTTTTATAGATTACAAGCAAGGGTTTGATTCAGCTGATGAAAGAGACTGGGCGAAGGTCTTATGCTTGTATAGTATACGAAACAAATTCATTGAAGTGGTTAGAGCTATATCTGCGATTAAGATAGGAAATGAGGTTAAATGCTGGTTTCGTATTAAGTCAGGAGTTAAGCAGGGTTGTGTTCTATCCCCATTTATACGGATCATCTCGATAGACTTTGTCGTAAAGAGCACAGTAAAGGCAAGGAAAGAGCATAGAAAGAGCAAGAGAAAAGGGTAAAAAACTAAAAAAAAGAAAAATAAAATAAAAAAGGTAAAAAACTAAAAAGAAAAAAGCTAAAAAAGCTACAAAACTAAAAAAAACTTGCTCTTTTCAAGCAAGGAAAGGGCAGTTGGGGGGCTGCCGCCCCCCAAACCCCCCGCTTTTAAAGACTCTTTTGTACAGGTTTTTTGTTGTGGGGGGCTGCCGCCGCCCTAACCCCCCGCTCTTGGCTTCGGAAAGGCACTCTTTTAATTAACAAAACAAAAAACAAATTTTTATGTTCTTTTCATTGAAATAATTCATCAGTCATTACACCTAAGTGTTTGGATTTTGGAACCTTATCTATAAAAATCTATAAATTGCTAAACTAAGTTCAGTTACTCCTTGTATTTCGTTAGATTTCTCAGCGCGTTTTCCATAATTTTAAAAAGGGTTTCAACCGATAAAGCTTGGAATAGTAAAATCGTGTCATCTGCGAACGATATTGTCAAGTAATCTTTCATCAAATTTCCTATATCTATATTAAATATAAATCTCTGTTTTCCTAAATTCAAGTGAATTTTCAATTCAAAAATTTATTGTCTATTAAATTGCAATAGGATTTGGTATTCTGTACAGACTGAAAAATTATGATTTTCAAATTATGATTTTCAAAAATTTTTGCATCACTTTGCCTATGCCCTTTATTTTATTCTTCTTTAGTCTTATAGTAGTAGTAGCAGCAGTAGTAAAACATTTTTATTGAAAACTAGCTGTTGGGGTGGCGCTTCGTGCCACTCCAACACCTAGTTGGTGGGGGCGCTTCGCGCCCCCCCCCCCAAGCCCCCCCGCGCACGTAAGTCGTTACGCGCCATATTAGTTACGCGCCATTGTAGTTGTGTCCCTGTGTCCCACCTGTGAAAATAGATGGATATATATATATATATATATATATATATATATATATATATATATATATATATATATATATATATATATATATATATATATATATATATATATATATATATATATATATATGTTTTTAACTACGTAAAACTTGCAAATATACAACATTCTTCGCTGTCCCATTGTCTGTCCATATAAATACATTGTCAGGTTTACCGACTCTTGAACATACAACATATAATTGTCCATGGGAAAACAATCCGTATTCAGATCTATACCGCATTTTTCTAACGATTGCCCCTGAGCTTTGTTGATGCGAACATTCCCTGTGTCTCCGTCGTCATTTACATATCCCCCTGTGCCCCCAGCGTCCCCGTTGTAGTTGTGTCCCTGTGTCCCGGTATCCCAGTCTGTAATTTCTCTTTGACTGTCCCGGTCGTCATTTATATTCCCTATGTCCCGGTGTCCCGGTGGTCATTTGTGTCCCGGTGTCCCTGTCTGTAATTTCTCTTTGAGTGTCCCGGTCGTCATTTATATTCCCTGTGTCCCGGTCGTCATTTGTGTCCCGGTCTGTAGAGTCATCTTATAATAACGTCATTTACAAAGCTTTATATACTTATAATGACCTCACATGCAAACCCACAAACAAACAAACATGCATATATACAACTTATTTTTATATATATATAGATATGCTTTCTTTTTTAGTTTTTTTCTTTTTTAGTTTTTTCTTTTCTTAGTTTGATTCCTTTTTTAGTTTTTCTTTTTTTTTAGTTTCTTCTTTTTATTGATTTGTTTTCTTTTTTAGTTTTTCTTTTTTTAGTTTTTTTCTTTTTAGTTTTTTCTTTTTTAGTTTTTTCTTTTTTTTTAGTTTTTCTTTTTTTTGTTTTTTAGTTTTTCTGTTTTTTAGTTTTTTTCTTTTTTTCATTTTTTTCATTTTTAGTTTTTCTTTTTTTTTAGTTTTGTAGCTTTTTTAGCTTTTTTCTTTTTAGTTTTTTACCTTTTTTATTTTATTTTTCTTTTTTTTAGTTTTTTACCCTTTTCTTCTTTTTTAGTTTTCATTTTCTTCTTTATTTTTCAGATGTCATATGTCATATTCTTCTTTTTTAGTTTTCATGTCCTTCTTTATTTTTCAGATGTCATATGCAAACCCTCAAACATACAAAAAAAAACATGCTTTAATTTTTTTCTTTTTTAGTTTTTTCTATTTTTTAGTTTTGTAGCTTTTTTAGCTTTTTTAAGCTTTTTTTTCTTTTTATTTTTTTTTTCGTTTTTTATTATTTTCCTTTTTTTTAGTTTTTTTTAGGTTTTTCTTTTTTTTAAGACATCATATGCAAACCCTAAAACATACAAAAAAACAAACATGCTTTAATTTTTTGTCTTTTTTAATCTTTTTCAAAGTTTTTCAATTTGTCAATGTTCATTCTAACATTGACACTTGGAAAAATCTTTACGTGCCAAGCATGCTAAAGCTCAACCATTTATAGTAAACCTCAAATTTTGGGTATCTGTTTTAAGATTTTCAAATTACTTTAATCTATTGTCAAAATATATTGAAATATTTGTGCAATTCCCAGTTTTTATATATATAGATATGTTTTCTTTTCCTTTTTAATTTTTCTTTTTTAGTTTTTTCTTTTTTTTTATTTTTAGCTTTTTTTAGTTTTGTTTAGCTTTTTTTTCTTTTTAGTTTTTACCTTTTTTATTTTATTTTATTTTATTTTTTTTAGGTTTTTTCTTTTTAGGTTTTTTCTTTTTTTTATTTATTTTTTTTTTTAGTTTTTTTTTAGTTTTTTACCTTTTTTCTTTGTTCAGTTTTCTTTTTCTTCTTTATTATTTTTTTTTAGGTTTTTTCTTTTTAGGTTTTTTCTTTTTTAAATTTTTTTTCTTTTTTAGTTTTTTTTTTATTCTTTTTTTTTGTTTTTTTAGTTTTTTTTACTTATGTCCTGGTCGTCATTTATACTCCCTGTGTCCCGGTCGTCATTTGTATCCCGGTGCTTTGTTGATGGTGATTGCTAATCGAACATTCCTTGTGTCCCGGTCGCTTTCTCTTTGAGTGTCCCGGGCGTCATTTATATTCCCTATGTCCCGGTCGTCATTTGTGTCCCGATGTCCCGGTCTGTAATTTCGTCAGTCGAAAACATGACGTCAGTCGACACACAAACATGACGTCACTCGACACACACACACACACACACACACAGACAACTTATTTTATATATATATATATATATATATATATATATATATATATATATATATATATATATATATATATATATATATATATATATATATATATATAATCATTTTTTATATAATAGCACAACAAAAGCGGAGCTGGCGAGGATGTGCTAAAATAAAAAAAATATAAAGAGTAAGAGTTTGGAGCATGAGACCATTTACCAAAACCAAGATAAAAATAAACAACGAAACGCTACAAAATAAGACAACAAAACAACACATAAAAAATACTAAAAATACAGAAAAATGATACAGTTAACTGAAAACATAGTTCATATGTTTCGAAAGCATACCTACTGAGCAACTCCACGTGTAAATCAGATTTAAACTTATTAAAATTACCATTATCCTTAATATCTTTACTAAGTTTGTTCCAAACCTTGGAAGCTTTATAAACAAGAGAAAAAGAAAACCTACTATAAGCAGACCGAGGAGCTTCCTAGCATCCGAGTATCGTGTTGGCAAACCTCTGACCTCTTACAAAATATACCTGCAAAACAATATGGACAAATCAAGGTATAAAAAATGTATTCAGTTATGTTTGGAATATTCCTTATAGTTATATTATAGTTGTATTGTAACTATTATAGTTATATTATATTCCTTATAGTTATTATGTTTGGACTAATCCTTTCAGCTATAATTTAAAGAAAATTCAAACCATACGAAATTGAGCTGTAAAGTCAGCTTATTTTAGCAGATTAAATACTAAAGAATCTTATTGTAAATCCCAGTTACTAATAGCAAAACGAACTTTCCAGCTCCAAATTGCTGTGTTTATGCATAAATACATAAATGGTATACCACCCCAGGACTAACACAACTTGCCCTCTTTCATTTACTGACGTATTATCATGCTTATCCGGCGTTGTCATCTAAATATTTTTCTCATTTCGGATATTTATTACAGGAAAAAAAACATTATTTCCATAAATATGATGGAGCGAAATTATAGAACAGTATTCTTCTGGAAATAAAAGATTCTGCTTTAGTTCCATCATTTCGATATAATTAAATAAATATTTTCCTTCTGCTAATACATCAGAATAGTTTTTAGTAGGATTCTCTCTTTTTAGCTGTATAGTGCATAATGTTTCTTGTTTAATATTTTATGATGTGTTATGTATAATGATGTGATGTATGTTGTAATATAGATCAGTGATGTATTGATACAAACATTTGGTGTTCTCCAATGGGTTAATATTTAGGCCCTAAGAATCATTGATCAGTCCCTTGAGTTGCATTCTCATTTGTGTGTTTCTTACTCAGTTAAGTCGAATTCAAAGATGAGATTAAAATCTTGTGCAAAATTCAACCAAATCCTAGACTTTTTTTCAAATTTGAGGAACATTTCTTGTAGTTTTATTCAGCTTTAACTAAGCTAACCAAGAATAGCACTTCAGAACTTACTGATTAAAATTTATAAATTGTACAACTGACTTTTGGACCTTATCTACCGGGTCTTGGAATTAGAGTTGAAATCAAATTGAAATTTTAGACTCTCTGAGATTCTGTTGTAACTACTCCGTTCTTTTTTCATATTCAGTATAATTTTGGACTTTTGGTCCAAATTTTACCGATTAAAAATAATGTTCCGGGTACTTAGACATAGGCTTATTTTTGGGCGTCACGAATCAATACAGCAAAATAGTTTCATTTTTTACGCTAATAACGTTTGCTTTCCTTAAATAATTAAAATAAAAACAAGTTTTTCAAACTGAAAGTACGGAACAACATTAAAACTTAAAATGAAAAGAAATTATTACGTATATGAGGGGGTTCATCCGCTCGTCAATACCTCGCTCTTTGCGCTAACGTTTGAACGTTGTTCCAATTCTTTAAGAATGATCCCTAAATCACATAGGCCGTTTAATTAGAATAAATGCGCTAAGTACTTTAAAGAATAAAGCACTAAAAGTACTTTAGTATAAAGGGCGTGGTATCGACGAGTGGATGAATCCTCATATATACGTAATAATGTCTATTCGTTTCAAGTTTTAATGTTGCTCCTGACTTTCAGTTGATAAAACTTGTTTTTTATTTAATTGCTGATCGTTCTTTAAATAATCCTGGGAATTCTGGCGTCACCTTCATGGAAAATTCTCTTCCCCCTTAAAAAACCCTCCATGGAAAGATCCTACCACGTAATATCCAACCTTCCTCCCATCACCAGAAAAAATCCCCCTGAAAACGTGTGTATACTTCCCGATAACCAACAGTATATGTGAACTACAGGCAGAGATCATAACCTGCAGTCCTTGCCTCGAGGACTGTGGGGGATTCAGTCATCCTCAAAGACATACCTATTACACTTTTTGACTATGGTGAACAAAATGGCTATATAAATGACGTCTGTATACTTTCCAATAACCAATAAAATTCCCCTGGGGACCGTGGGGGATTAAATAGTCCTCAAAGAAAAATTATTAGATTTTTCGACTACGATGAACAAAATGGCTATGTCAAAGTTTTGAGTCGGTGGCTTTGGAAAAAAAAGCGTATGAGGGGCCTAGTTGCCCTCTAATTTTTTGGTCAATTAAAAAGGGTATTAAGCTTTTAATTTTCGTTCGAATAAGCCCTCTTGCAACATTCTAGGACCACTGGGTGAATATGATCAACCCTGGGAAAAAAACAAATAAACACGCATCCGCGATCTTTTTTCTGGCAAAAAACATAAAACATTCCATATTTTTGCAGATAAGAGCTTAAAACTTCTACAGTAAGGTTCTCTGATACGCTGCATTTGATGGTGTGATTTTTATTAGGATTCTATTATTTTCAGGGGGGACTCCCTTTTTTTGAAAATAAGGCAAATTTTCTTAGGCTCGTAAATTTTAATGGGTAAGACTAAACTTAATGAAACTTACATATTGAAAATCAACATAAAAATTCTATTTTTTTATGTATCTATTGGTATCAAAATTTCGTTTTTTAGAGTTCAGTTACTATTGAGCTGGATTACTCTTTACTTAGGGGTCGTTACCATAAACTGTTTGAAAAATTATATTCCAAGTTCTTACTGCATTTCTTTCTATTAGTAGTTAAAACCTGGTACTACAAATAAAGAATAGTTTCAGCTCTGCTTTGTGTATCTTGATTCAAAATAATGTTGTCTGAGGGGGAGTTTTCCTGCTGGGGTAAGAGGGGGATGTTTTATATGGAAAGAACTTTACACATAGGGATTTTCCATGAGGGGAAGGAATTTTCTGCGGAGGGGGAGCCAGATTTCCTGGCTTTGTATGAGGGTTCAGCCCCCTTATACACATGATAAATAATTTGATTTTGTACGGTGAAATTTTCACATTGGGAAGGTAGTTTCTGGAGGTGAACTTTCCAGAGAAAGTGTTACACGGGGGGACACTGCTAAACTTATATGCAAATTTTCTTTTAATTGTCGATGTATGGTGAGCAAAATTTGATCCTGTATTAATTGAAAAACGTTCAGAAATTAAATTAAAATAATTATTTTTATAACTGAAAGCAAGGAGCGACATTAAATCTTGAAACGAACAGAAATTATGCCGTGTATGCAAAAGGCTCTCCCCTCCTCAGCGCCCCGCTTCTTACACTGAAGTTTTTATCACTTTGAAAAGTAGATGTAATCTGTACTTTAAAAGAAAATTGTGCCAAAGAGGCATTTTTTAGAGTAAAGAGCGGGGCGTTGAAGAGGGACTAGGCCTGTTCATATACGGAATAAATTCATGATATAGTCTGCAGTTATAATGTGGCGCCTTACTTTCAGTTAAAATAAACTTGTGTTTTAAATTTAATTTACTTAAGCAGCGCTATTGCTCTGCCTAAGAAATCATTATATTTGAAAAACATCAATGTTTGTATTTATTGATCAGTTCACCGGCTTGATTTATGAACTCGATATCCCAACGAAAGGGAACTGTCCCGGTAAGGAGCAACATTAAAACATTAAGGAGCTAGATTAAAGCTTAAAATAAAAAGAAATTATTTCATGTATGAAAATGACTAGTCCCTCCTGATTGGTCGGCTGTCAGTTTACTGGGCACATACTCTGAACAAAGGGAACCTAAGAGAAGACTTTTTTTTCTTAAATTGAGTCAAAATGGGATAAACATTGTTTTACTCCACCTGGTAAGAATCTTTTAGGGTAGATCTGACCAAGACATGAATAAAGTAGGCTTGACTAAGAGAAATTGAACGAAGATACCCAGTATTGGTATATTAATTTGATTACATTAATCCGCGGCCCAACAAACGATTGATTTGGTTAGCTGATTCGTTTGAAAATATCAGGACATATAGACAGGGCCAAGGGAAACTTGGTAAAGATAAAATATTAAGGAAATAAATCAGATATTTTGCTCTTGGTGTCTGATTTTTTAAAGACAATAAAACAGAACTCGTTTTTATGTAAGTAAGTTTGGTATGCATTTATATCCTTACCTTAGACCTTAGATCCTCCTGAGCCATCGGTGGCGCATAGGGCGTCGACAAAGTCTCTCCATTCATCACGAAGCTCTCCGGCTGCACTTATATCTTCCCATCGCGGAGTGAGGGAAATTTTTGCCTTTTTCAGGTCCCGATTATACTGCCTCCGCAGTGTGTGTTTTGGTCGGCCTTCGTCTTCGTCTTCCTTCAGGCTGCCATTGATACACTCTTGAGGGTAGTCTGTCTTCGGCCATGCGTAGAACATGACCCAAATATGTCCATCTTCGTTTCTTCAAAACTTTGGTCACTATGGGCTGGTTTGTTTTCAGCCGGATTTCCCTATTGGTAATTTTCTGATGCCAACTGATTTTGAGGATCCTTCGAAGGCAAATGTTTTCGAATCCTAGGATACGTTTCTCAAGTTGTTGGTTGAGTTTCCAACATTCACTGGCGTACATCAATACAGACAACACATTGCTGTTGAAGAGGCGCAATTTTAAACGAAGTGAGTATTTGTTGCTTCTCCAAATTGGTGTTGGTCTGTTGAAGGCGCCTGATGCTTGTCCAATCCTTCTCTTGATTTCAAATGTTACATCGCCAGTATTTTCTATCCAGCTTCCTAAGTATTTGAATTCTTGGACCTGTTCAACAGATTTATCGGAGCATTGAAGAGTTAGGGGGGAGCCAGATGTGGACATACTTTTTGATTTATCGACGTTGATCGACAATTCGACCTCTCGGGCTTTTTCTGAGATTTCATCAAATAGCAGCTGTAATCGATCTTTGGCGTCTTCTAATAGTACTATATCATCTGTAAAGTCAAGATCTGCTAGTTGTTTGTTGTTGACGTTTACTCCATAGCCCGTAGACTGTCTGAGTACGTAGTCCATAACTTTTGTAAATAAAAGTGGTGATAGTACACATCCTTGCTTGACACCAGTCATGATTTTGAAGTATCTTGTAACTCCGTTTTCTGTTCGAACACAGCATTCTGTTTCTTTGTACAGGGCGATGATAATCAGTTCTACTATCTTGGGGGGTATCCCATAGTATTTGAGGATTTTCCATAAGATTTCTCGGTCAACCGAGTCAAAACCCTTTCCAAGGTCAATGAAAAGAAGATATAGCTTTTTATTCCATTCCTTTGAGTCGTCAACCAGCATTCTCAGTGTGAAAATTAGGTCTGCACATGATCTTCCAGGTCGGAAGCCGTGTTGTTCATCACGAAGATGTTGGTACAGTTTCTGCTGTAGGCACTGTTGTAGTTTACAAAAGTTTACTAGGTATCGTAAACTTTCCTCTATTATCATAGTAATATAATAATAAAACCAAACTAAAATATCTAAAACAGGCCTTAAGCAGATGACATAGTGGGTAATGTAACTAAGCTGTAGCCCTTAAGTATAGGTGCACACAGGTCTGAGTCCTATAGAAGGGATGGGAAGGAATGATATTATAATTTTTTTTTCTATATGGGTCAAAACAAAAAAGAGGGTTTCCCCAATTGATAATCATGTGAAATCGTTTTGATTGTTCTATGTTATTCTTAATCTATCATGTTTACGACTAATTTTTAGTCGTAAACATGTGGCCACAATAGATTACGACTAATTTTTAGTCGTAATCTATCATTATTACGACTATTTTTTTTCTATATGGGTCAAAACAAAAAAGAGGGTTTCCCCAATTGACAATCATGTGAAATTTTTTTGATTGTTCTATGTTAGTCTATTATTATTAATTATCTATATATTTTACATAGCTCATTTTGCGTCTTTTTTCTTTAGTCTATTAGAAAACACTGCCTTCCCATTAAATTATAAAAGTATGCCATTCAGTTTGCTGTTTTTGGCATTCGTGTGTGCCATATATTGTAAAATTTCTTACACAGATAGAGGATTGACACGATACACGATACTAGGTATTGACAAAAGTTTAATAGGTATCGACATTATGTTAATACCTCTCCAGTTGCCACAAACAAGCGCATCGCCTTTTTTGAAGAGCTTAATAATGGTTCCTTTCGTCCAACAAAAAAAAACACTTACAATCAAATAGATCATGTTCGTTTGTTTTTTTTTTCTGATCTTGGTACAAGATTTCCGAACCCAGCACTATGATAATGAAATTTAATCCTTTTCTAAGTGTAACAAATACTACCATGATAATCCCACCGTAGCCCCCTTCGCCCGATTGCCTATGCATAGCCCTAGGCTTTATACAGAAGCTATCTATTTTATCGTACTTATTTCTCATAAGAAACTGATTAATAATTCCAAAAGCCTAGAACAAGCCTGAAAAACCTTCACAGACTATTTTATGTAGCCGTGGGCTGTATCTAGGCATTGGGGGGAGGGGTTAATTGTCATGGTAGTGTATATTATATTTGGGATAAGTGTTGAACGGGGAATTGAAAGTTATTATTCTTTCGTTATTGCTGTGTTTTGTTCAGAAAAGGACTCTGGCGCTAAGATAATCGAATATGCTGCCTAAATAAGACACAATTCAATAAAATGTTTTGTTGAATGTTATTAGTTTCATGTATAACTTTTTATGTTATACAAAAACATATTTGAAAACAGAATGAAGAGTTGAAGTTGTGGATTCATAGGTTGAATTCATAGGAAAGTTCACAGGCTGGACAAAAATGAAGCCTCCAACTCAATTATAAATATCTGACGTATTTCGCGAAAGGGGAGCTGTTTCTCAGAAATCTACTTGAGTATTTTTCAGCTTTCCAATAAGTAGTAAACTAAAACGAATGACAGACTTAATGATGGTCTAAATTTATGCCTCTCTCGAATTCGGGATTCCTTTGCTCTGGAAACTCTAGCATTGGTTCGATATTTTCTCCTCTGAGCCTAGTTGAAATCTAACATCGATCGTGGGAACTTGAAATAAATATTGAAATAAAAAATGGATCTTTTTGTGATCAAAATATTTTGAAGCTTTATTTGTGAAAGTGTCAAATTCGGTTATCAGCTCAAATTTCAAAAGAGGTCATACTATGATTCTGAAAAATATAAAACATTAGGCTTTCCGAACTTTACTCAACTTCATAGCTCTGGCTTAAATTTATTAGCTCCAGTATGGTAAGGTTTGCTTCTGGACCTTATACTTCCTACGGATATACCCCAAGCTATGGATCTTCCAGTATGGGGTATAGTAGTACATCTTACACTACGCCATACAACTATACAGGAGGCTCTTCTCACTCTTACATTGGAAGCATTGGAAGCTCTCTCTACTCAGGCTCAAGTAGCTTATTGAACACACTCAGATCATTTACTGGTCTCGGTTTTTCTCTTGGAGGAACACCTGTTAACTCTAGGTCGAGGCAAGCGTCGACAACCTATGATCCAATCTCGAGCTACCGATATATTCAGAGTGATCCAGTTAGTAGAAATACTGGGCATGAGCCATTATCGGGAAGGAAGAGTTTAGACAATCTTTCTACAAGCTACCAGCGACCATATGAATCCTCTGGCAACTATAGAAATTATTACGCACCTACAACTTACTATACCCCCATAAAAAGGGAAGGTGGGGATCGACTTTTAAAAAGCATTGACACTGCAAAAATTGACTTGACGAAAAAGAGGGAGCCTGGTAAACCAGGTGAAATAAAAAGGGAGCAAACTTATGGGACAATCCGCAGAAATCGACAAGTCGTACGTATGACAACACAGCACCTTCCTGATGCTGCTGAACTAGAAAAATCCGTTGCAGAGAAAGAAAAACAAAAATTGGCTTACCAGCAAGCGTTGAAAATGCCCAGTCCCGAGAAAGAACCTTGCTCTTCGAAGACTAGCTCCACAGCAGAAATTTTAAAAGAAACCATCAGTGAAGATATTGCTCCCTTAAAAAAAACAAAAGCGCAAAAGCTCGTAGAAAAGTATATGATACCTTCAGTTAAGAAAGAAACACAAAAAAGAACTGTCTTGAAATATGGTCGAGAAAAGGATGACGATATGTTTCCAGAGAAAAATCTTGAGAGAAAAATGACACAAAAACATATCACTATTCGACCAAACGCACTTGAGAAAAGAGCTCCTTTAGAAAGAGAGAAAGTTTTAAATGCCCCTGAGTCAAAAGTAAACATAAAATATAAGAAAGAAGAGGTAGAAATTGAAAAACTGTCTGAGACAAAGTGCACAGTGAAACAGAAGAAAGGAACGGTTAAAGTCAAAATCATTAACCCTGAAAAAAGTTTAAATGAAATGTCTAAGGGAAATAAAATTGATAACACAGTAGGAACAATTAAGAAAAAAAGGCCACAAACTACCATAAAAAAAGTGCGTGAAAGTAAAACCAAAGAGGCAAGCCGTTCAGAGCAAGGTAGGCAATTTCAACAGCGAAAAAACTAAAAAAAAAGATGAAGGAGAAAAAAGAAAAATATCGTTAATGCTTAGAAATCTTTCCGTGTTTCAGAGTAGAGATATAGTTACTTTGTCTACTGATTAATTTCCTTTTTTTAATTAGTATTCATTATTTTTATCGTTGTTCTGACCTTCCTCGTTTATTTAATTATTATTTACCAGTTCCTAATTTTTCTATTTTCATTCTTCTTTATGTAATGTAACCAAGTAACGTTACTTTGGTCATCTGAAACTAATAATAAACAATGTTTATTCGTGTTAGGGGTGGCAAAATCTGAAGTGAAATAAACTTTATTTTGCTTATTTTTTATTCGATAACTTTTATTTTGCTTATTTTTTTTGCTAACTTTTATTTTGCTTATTTTTTATTTGCTAACTTTTACTTTGCTTATTTTTTATTTACTAACTTTTATTTTGCTTATTTTTATTTGCTAACTTTTACTTTGCTTATTTTTTATTTGCTAACTTTAATTTTGCTTATTTTTTATATGCTAACTTTTATTTTGCTTATTTTTTATTTGATAACTTTTATTTTGCTTATTCTTTATATGCTAACTTTTATTTTGCTTATTTCTTATTTGCTAACTTTTACTTTACTTATTTTTTATTTTCTAGCTTTTATTTTGCTTATTTTTTATTTGATAACTTTTATTTTGCTTATTTTTTATTTGCTAACTTATTTTGCTTATTTTTTATTTGCTAACTTTTATTTTGCTTATTTTTTTATTTGCTAACTTATTTTGCTTATTTTTTATTTGCTAACTTTGATTTTGCTTATTATTTATTTGCTAACTTTTATTTTACTTATTTTTTATTTTTTAGCTTTTATTTTGCTTATTTTTTATTGGATAACTTTTATTTTGCTTATTTTTTATTTGCTAACTTTTATTTTGCTTATTTTTTATATGCCAACTTTTATTTTGCTTATTTCTTATTTGCTAACTTTTATTTTACTTATTTTTTATTTTCTAGCTTTTATTTTGCCTATTTTTTATTTGCTAACTTATTTTGTTTATTTTTTATTTGCTAACTTTTATTTTGCTTATTTTTTATTTGCTAACTTATTTTGCTTATTTTTTATTTGCTAACTTTGATTTTGCTTATTTTTTATTTACTAACTTTTATTTTACTTATTTTTTATTTTCTAGCTTTTATTTTGCTTATTTTTTATTGGATAACTTTTATTTTGCTTATTTTTTATTTGCTAACTTTTATTTTGCTTATTTTTATTTGATAGCTTTTATTTTGCTTATATTTTGTTTACTAACTTTTATTTTGCTTATTTCTTATTTGCTAATTTTTATTTTACTTATTTTTTATTTTCTAGCTTTTGTTTTGTTTATTTTTTATTTGATAACTTTTATTTTGCTTATTTTTTATTTGCTAACTTTTATTTTGCTTATTTTTTATTTGCTAACTTATTTTGCTTATTTTTTATTTGCTAACTTTTATTTGCTTATTTTTATTTACTAGCTTTAATTTTGCTTGTTTCTTATTTGCTAATTTTTATTTTGCTTATTTTTTATTTTCTAGCTTTTATTTTGCTTATTTTTTATTTTATAGCTTTTATTTTGCTTATTTTTTATTTTCTAACTTTTATTTTGCTTATAATGGTTTTGCTTATTTGCTGCAAATTCCTTAAATACTTTTCAAAACATACCTATTTCTGAAAAAGAAGACGATTTCAAAAAAAAAAAAATCGGATACGCCTGCGTCTTAAAATAAATATAAACTCTCATTAAAAGTAACTGCACTATAGAGTTTTTTTTTAAACAAGGACAAAACAACTATGAAGAGAATGTTGAAAAATTAAACCAAAAAGGACAGTTGCTTAGAGCAAGGTATCCTATATTAAGACGCAAGTGAGCTCCAAAAAAGAAAAAGACCCATAAACTCTCCTTAATGATTTGGAATCCTTCATTCTTTCAGAGGAGAGTCGTAATTTCTTTACCAACTGATTAATTTGTTTCTCACTTTCTGTTCATTATTACTATTTATCTTATTGAATTATTAAAGTAAACCTAAGCAGGTTCTTTTCGTAGCATTAGATGGGTAACATTAAACTTAACGAATGTTATATATTTGAAATCAGCATATAGGCAATTATTTTAGTCTATTAATTGCAATCAACTGTCCTTGTTTTGGAGTTTCGGTTATTTGGGTTCAGTCGCTCCTTGCTTACTGTTTGTTACCACAAACTGGTTGAAAGTTAAAAACATTTACCTTATTGTATTTTGTAATATTATATTACTATAAAACAAACACAAAAATGAAATGGTACGAAAATTACCTTAATAAAAGTTATTTCGGAACGGTAAATAATAAATCAGGATATGAATGGTCTAACATGTATTTCATAAACTTAGTTTCTGCAGGAATTGTAACAGAAATCAATTATTATTTCCCACTAATCAACAAGAACAATAAATCCTTTGCTTTTTCTTTTAATTCAAACACATGTACTAAAAGAAATTTGAGCAATGAAAATCAAACACTTCGTGGTAACGAACTGTAGTAAGGAGCGACCCAGCTCAATAGTAACCGAAACTCTAAAAAATGGAATTTTGATAACAATAGTTACATCAAAAGAATCGCATTTTAGTGCTGATTTTAAATATATAAGTTTCATCAAGAACAGTTATACCCATCAAAAGTTACTAGCCTAACAAAATTTGCCTCATTTTAGAAAATAGGGGGAAACGCCCTCTAAAAGTCATAAAATCTTAACGAAAATCACACAATCAGATTCAGCGTATCAGAGAACCCTATTGTAGAAGTTTCAAGCTCCTATCTACAAAAATGTAGAATTTTGTATTTTTTGCCGGAACGCAGATCACGGATGCGTGTTTATTTGCTTTTTTTCCAGGGGTGATCGTATCGACCCAGTGGTCCTAGAATGTTGCAAGGGGCTCATTCTAACGGAAATGAAAAGTTCTAGGTCCCTTTTCAAGTGACCAAAAAATTGGAGGGAACATAGGCCCCCTCCCACGCTAATTATTTTCCCAAAGTCAACGGATCAAAATTCTGAGATAGCCATTTTATTCAGCGTAGTCGAAAAACCATATAACTATGTCTTTGAGGACGACTTACTCCCCCACAGTCCTCGTTGGAGGGGCTAAAAGTTACAAACTTTGACCAGTGCTTACATATAGTAATGGTTATTGGGAAGTGTAAAGACGTTTTCAGGGGGATTTTTTGGTTGGGGGGAGGGTTTGAGAAGAGGGGTACATTTGGGGGACCTTTTTATCGGGGAATTTGTCACGAAGGAAGAAAATTTCCATGAAGGGAGCGCAGGATTTTCTAGAATTATTGAAAAAAAAACAATGAAAAAATAAATATGAAAAAGTTTTTTTCAACTGGAAGTAAGGAGCAGCATTCTGAGATAGCCATTTTATTCAGCGTAGTCGAAAAACCTTATAACTATGTCTTTGGGGACGACTTACTCCCCCAAAATCCCCGTGGGAGGGGCTACAAGTTACAAACTTTGACCAGTGCTTACATATACTAATGGTTAATGGGAAGTGTACAGACGTTTTCAGGGGGATTTTTTGGTTGGGGGAGGGGTTGAGAAGAGAGGGACATGTTGGGGGAACTTTTTATCGAGGAATTTGTCATGGGGGAAGAAAATTTCCATGAAGGGAGCGCAGGATTTTCTAGCATTATTAAAAAAAAAACAATGAAAAAATAAATATGAAAAAGTTTTTTTTTCAACTGGAAGTAAGGATCAGCATTAAAACTTAAAACGAACAGAAATTATTACGTATATGAGGAGCTCACCTCCTCCTAATACCTCGCTCTTTACGCTAAAGTATTTTTAGTAATTTCAACTATTTATCCTACGTTTTTTGCGATTCAGGAGTCATTCTTAATGAATTGGGACAAAATTTAAGCAGCGAGGTGTAAAGAGCGAGGTACTGACGAGGGGGTGAACCCCTCATATATGTAATAAAAACATGAGAATCGAAAGTTAGCTACGTAAGCTAATTTATAAGTTACGTATATCTTTTGCTAATAAAAACATTCGTAAAAAATTAAAAGTTCTAGTTGCTTTTTTAAGTAACCAAAAAATCGGAGGGCAACTGGGCTTCCTCCCCCGCTCCTTTTTTCTCAAAATGATTCGATCAAAACTATGAGAAAGCCATTTAGCCAAAAGAAATTAATATGCAAATTTCGTTTTAATTATTCCTCTGCGGAGAGCCAAAGTCAAAACATGCATTAGTTCAAAAACGTTCAGAAATTAAATAAAAAAACAAGTTTTTTAACTGAAAGTAAGGAGCGACATTAAAACTTAAAACGAACAGAAATTACTTCGTATATGAAAGGGGCTGCTTCCTCATCAGCGGTCCGCTCTTTAGGCTAAAGTTTTTTACTGTTTTAAAAAGAAGAGTTGAGAGAAAGAGTCAAACTTTAGCGTAAAGAGCCGGGCGTTGATGATGAAGCAGCCCCTTTCATATACAAAGTAATTTCTGTTCGTTTTAAGTTTTAATGTCGCTCCTTACTTTCAGTTAGAAAACTTGTTTTTTATTTATTTAATTAAGGCATCTATCATATCAAATAGCTCGTGGTAACGAACTGTAGTAAGGAGCGAAAAGGCCCAATAGTAAGCTAAAACTCCAAAAAACGGAATGTTTACATCAATAGACACATCAAAAGACTTTGCTTATTATGCTGATTCCAAATATAAAGATGCATAGAGTTTATTGTTACCCATCATAAGATACGGGCCTGAGAGAATTAGCCTGATTTTCAAGAAAGGGTGGAAGCACCCCCTAAAACACAAGGAATTTTAATGAAGTTCACACCTTCAGATTAACCCCCTCCTCCTCCAATTAACACCCTTCCCCCTCCGGTCCCTTTCCCCCAAAGTCGTTCGTTCAAATTTTGAAATACCCATTTTGTTCATCGTAGTCAAAAGGTCCAACGCATATGCCTTCGTGAATAACTTGGCCCCCCGACAGCCCCTTTGGAAAGGGCTGTAAGCTATAAAATATGCCTCTTTTGTTCAATTATGGTATTTCTTTTTGAGATGAATAGCTCATATCACAGCGGTAGACACTTTGACTGCCGGTCAACTGCCGGTTTGACTAGGAGAGGCTGCCGGTTCAAAACCGGTTGTCACTTTATTTTTTTGGAAAATTATGGCATTGGATTTTAATATAAAATAATTAATTTTTTATCAAACAGTTAGTGACGACAAACTGTAAGAAGGGAGCGACTCGGCTCAATAGCAACTTAACTAAAAAAAACCAGAATTCTGGTAACAATAGATGTATCAAAAGAATAGGCTTTTTATACTGATCTTGAGAAAACTTACCTGATTTTCGAAAAAGGATGGAAATACCCTGAAACGTCAATAAATCTTAATGGCTGTTTGCCATTAATGCTGTTTGCAATCTTAATGGCGCAACGGCTTAATGGTATCCTTTCAGCTGTTTGGTACCAGTCTATGATGTTTCTTTTGAAAAACGCTTTTTTCCGTATCTTCATTGGGACAATGGAAAAAGCGACTAGTTCTCCCCCTTCTATATTTAAAAAAATACATTTTACGTCTTCCTTAATTTTCGTGAATTGACGTAACTGTAGGATCGCCTACCCACCTCTCATGGAAGAAAAATAAATTTCAATGTGTTTCAAATAGTTTATGGTAACGAACTGAATGTAAGGAGCGACGCGGCTCAATAGTAAGCTAAACTCTAAAAAACAGAATCTCGATGACAATAGATACATAAAGGAATTGACAAAATATATAAAGTTCATCAAATTTAACATAACTCATCAAAAATTACGGGCTTCAGAAAATTTTCAAAAAAGGGGGAAAGCATCTCAAAAATTCAAGAGGGCTTTCTGAAAATCACCCCGACAGATTCAACATGTCAGAGAACTGTACTTTAGAGGCTTCATTTGATCGGAGAGGGTTCATTTGATAGGAAATCAAAAGCCCTAGTGCAATTTTTAAATGACTAAAAATACGGGAGAGTATTTAACCCCTCTCCCACGCTTTTTTTTAAAGCTGCTTGATCAAAATTTTGAGATAAGCATTTTGTTCAGCATCATCGAATGATCTATTAACTAAGACCACGGATGCGTGATTATTTGTTTGTTTTCCCCGAAGGATGATTCTACCACACAATTTATCCCAGAAGATCGGGAAAGGGTTCATTCGGTCGGAAATTAGAAGTTCTAGTGTCCTTTTTAGGTGACCAAAAAGATCCACGTCCCTTTTTCCCCAAGGTCATTCGATCTAAACCTTGAGATAGACATCTGATTCAGTATAGTGAAAAGGTCCAAAAACTATGCATTTGGGGATAACATGAGTCTCCGTAGTCTATAGAAAGGGTTGTAAGCACTAAACTACACAATTTGGATATTGCTCGGATATAGTGTCTGTTATTGGGCAATATTACGAATTTGGGGGGAGGGATTATTTTATGCGGGGGAATTTTCCACGCGAAGGGTTTTTTGTGGGGAGGCAAGCTTTCAGAGGAATCTTTCAGGAGATATCTTACACGGCAGCAGGGGTTTCTTGGCATTATTCAAAAAACTATTAGAAATAAAAAAGAAAATTTAACTGAAAGTGAAAAGCAACATTAAAACTTAAAACCAACAGAAATTACTCAGTATAGGAAAGGGGCTGCTCCCTCCACAACACCCGCTCTTTACGCTAAAGTTTTTCTCTTTGTCACAACTCTTTAAGAACGACTCAGCATAATTAGACATTCTCATAAGGCTTGCAGGGGTGTTCGAGACGCTGTGAGAATTGGGAGCTCAAATTGTGTGAAAATTACGTTCGAACGCGAAATTTCTCTTTCCTCGGCCCTTAAATCTAGACTGAAGATAGGCTATGAACTATTCCGAGTGTACGAATATCGGCGAATTCCTAGGTGCTGCAGGAAATGTCAATCCCCTGACCACCTTGCTGCAAAATATCCCAATAAAAACTACAAATGCTCACGGTTCTCTGGTCCCCATATGAACTCCAGTGACTCACCTTGCAGTAATACCCCAAAGTGTGCAAATTGTAGTGGAGATCATGTTGCTTACAGTTTTCGTTGCTCCAAACTAAAGGCTCTTGCTAATTCCAAAGTTCCACGACCTTCTCGCTTGCAATCATGAATGAGTATAAAGTCTCAGTTTGCTCTTTCAACATCAATGGGACGAAGGATAAAGTATCAAGCCTTGATGAGAAACTAGCTAATCATGATGTTGTTCTCTTACAAGAACACCTGCTCCCAAGTTGCAGTGTAAACTTTCTAAGGCGAAGTTCTCAACATGCTGTTTCCATCACGAATGCCCGACGTACCCGAGGCAGGCCTTCTGGCGGTCTTGCCTGTATAATTAAGCGATCTCTGCCTAGCTATTTTTCTCCTAGCTGCTACCAATCCTCTGAACACTATCTTGCAATCCGGCTTGCAGACGTGATCATAATCAACGCCTATTTGCCCCATGATAGAAGATCTGTTTCTTCCTTCTCCAGCTATGCGAATGCCTGCAATAAATTAAAGACTCTCATATCTGGTATTGAGCGTCTGGGATACAGGTGGGTGCTTATAGGAGACTTAAACTGTGACATCACCGTTTCCTCGACACGAAAGGAAGCGCTTTTTCAGTGTCTACCCTCAGTATTTAAGGTCCTAACGAAAGACCTTAGTTTTACATATATCCACTGTAGTGGTTCTATCTCAAATTTAGACCACTGTATCTGCCATCATTCATTACAAACTTCAGCAGTGCATGTTGATGAAGATGAGAGTGATTATGATCATTTACCTCTGTATTTTGATATTATGGTTACTTTTGACATATACTCGAACTAACCCTCAATGTCGCATAAGTGGTTTGAAAAACGTGATTGGTCTAGTGTGAACATGCCTCTTTACCTTGCTACACTTGGAGCTCTACTGTTCACCATACGTGTCCCTTTCCATCTTCTTTGCACAAATGCGTACCCTATTATTGACAATGCTCGTGCTGATTTGAATTGCTATTATCGTGACATTATCTTATGTATAAGGCAAGCTGAAGATGTGGCCATCCCGCTGATCCGTGTCAGGCGATATACCCAAAAACCAATTTGGAAGTGTGATCCTTTGCTGAAAAAAGTCAGGAATAAGGCCGAATTCTGGTTAAGAATCTGGTCTGCCTGTGGTCGACCTTCTCGGGGTACTGTGTTTGATCCAAAACAAAAGACGAAACTCGAATATAAACGCCATCTTCGTGCCGTTCGTTACTCCGGTGAAACTTTTCCGAACAAAAATAGTGAGTGGCGAAAAGTGATAAATTCTGCCAAGTTTCCGGATGCAAGTTCTAGTGATATTATACCTCGTTCATCTTGGATTGAACATTATTCAAAAATATTTTCGAATGTTAATTATGCAGTGCATATGCGTTTCTCATGTTTGCTTGAAAAAATTTGCCGTCGCGTTTATGTCAGAGACATGTGATTCCAGTTGAAAAGTGGGCTATTATTAAAGGTATTAAGGGTTTAAAATCAAAATCTTTGGATGTTGATGGGATTAGTGTTTTGAATCTTGTTCCGAATTCTTTTGAACTGGTATCTCATCTCCAACTGTTTTTTCAAATGTGTTTGAGTAGTTCGTGTGTGCCCGACTCGTTCTTATGCGGTAGCGTTACGTCACTTCTAAAAAAAGGAAAAGATCCGGTTTCTTGTAGTTCTTATAGGCCCATAACGGTAGCTTGTACTCTTAGCAAGCTTTTTGAACACCTCCTACTACCTTATATCACTAAGCTTGCTCTAAATGATGATAATCAATTTGGTTTTAGATCTGGGCTAGGCTGTCAGCATGCTCACCGTGCTTTGACTTCTTTATTAAAAGATGCCCATCGCACTCGTCGCGTACTTCATTTCACAACCCTAGACTTGTCTAAAGCATTTGACAGTATTTGTCATACTCAAGCATGGACAGCATTATGCCAGAGAGGAGTAAATCCGTCGGTAATTCACGTGCTTCGTTTTTGGTACTCGCATTCTTACCTTCGCCCTAAGTCATTAGATAATTCTTATTTTGGTCAAATCCCTGTTCGTTGCGGTGTAAGACAAGGGGGAGTTCTTTCGCCGAATATTTTTAATGCTTGTATTGAAAATGTATTATCAAAAATACCGACTACGTGCCTACTAGGACCATCTGATATCTCATATCTGGCTTATGCGGATGACCTTCTTCTAGTTAGTCAAACTGAGTCTGGTCTTGCCTGTTCAGTGAAGTCAGTTACTTCTGCTTTCCGTGATATCGGCCTGTACCTAAATATTGACAAGTCCGAGTTTCTTGTTTTCAACGGTAATAATTGTTCAGAATCACTATTCTGCGATGGTTTTAGTATTCCTCGTGTTAAATCGTTTCGTTGGCTTGGTATAACAGTTTGCGATTCTACGAATGCTCTCCGGTCTCACGCTGTCAAAGATATTAGTGATAAGCCGAGGCTTGGTTACTCTAAGATTGTAGCAAATCGTGGACACTATAGGAGAAGAGCGCTAACTCGACTTTACTCAAATTTTTGTGATCATTCTGTGCTCTTCTGTTCTGGTATTAGGCCACTTCTGTTGACTGGTGATCTCAAACATATTCGCATAAATTATTACCGGTACTGCAAATTTCTTTTATGTCTACCTCGTTCTTACCAGAATGCAAAACTGGTTAAAAAGTATTGTGCGACAGATATCACTGGTGCTTTCGAAAAATTATCTGCGAAGCTAGCTATTGAAGCGCTTTATGCTGTTTTTCTTTTGTATTTTACTCCGCTTAACCTCTGTTTTGTGAAGTGGGTGATAAATAAATTATTATTATTATTCTTATTAATTACAATAAAAAAAACTTATTAAAGTAGTAACAAACTCTAACGTAAAGAGCCGGGTATTGAGGAGGAAGCAAGACCTTAGTGGTCTTGAGGAGGAGCAATAGCAAGACCTATTGAGGAGGAGCAATAGCATCAACAATTCAAACCAATCAAACGGGGCAATAAGAGAAATAAGATCTTTCTGTAGAGCAATAAGATTAGCCAGGAGAATTTCCAAGAGAAGATATCAGAGAGAAAGGGGGGAGTAAACTAAATATTTATTTACATATATAAACTCTTAACTATTCACGTATATAGGATAAGCTAGACAAAAGAACCGTTTCTTTATAATGAAGCCCAGCTCTTAAAAACAGTTGAGGCCCTGAGCATACCAGTTGGGACCCTTATTAATTTTTTAAGGACTTAGAGAGACTTTTGAGGACTTTTTTAACAGACTAGGATATTATGCGTATACAATTTCTAAAGCAAAAATTGTTTTTCAGAACTATGGTCCTATTTTTCTAAACATTTAGTATATTCTAAGCAATTATTAAAATGTTGTTATTTCAGGAGGCCCGGGCATTCTAGTCCTTCCACTCAAATGGTCCTGGTTTTGAGGGGCTACTTGAGATTTCTAAGTTGTGAAAAGGCTTAGACCTATTTATAG
>NC_088873.1:5038296-5123296 GCF_032884065.1 Artemia franciscana
ATGTATAAATATATATATATATATACTAGCTGTTGGGGTGGCGCTTCGCGCCACCCCAACACCTAGTTGGTGGGGGCGCTTCGCGCCCCCCCCAAGCCCCCCCGCGCGCGTAAGTCGTTACGCGCCATATTAGTTACGCGCCATTGTAGTTGTGTCCCTATGTCCCACCTGTGAATATAGATATATAAATATATATATATATATATATATATATATATATATATATATATATATATATATATATATATATATATATATATATATATATATATATATATATATATATATATGTTTTTAACTACGTAAAACTTGCGAATATACAACATTCTTTGCTGTCCCATTGTCTGTGCATATAAATAGACTGTCAGGTTTACCGACTCTTGAACATGCAACATATAATGGTCCATGGGAAAACAATCCGTATTCAGATCTATACCTCATGATTCTAATGATTGCCCTTGAGCTTTGTTGATGGTGATTGCTAATCGACCATTCCCTGAGTCGCCATCGTCATTTATATATCCCCCTGTGCACCCCGGCTTCCCCTTTGTAGTTATGTCCCTGTGTCCCGGTCGTCATTTATATTCCCTGTGTCCCGGTCGTCATTTGTGTCCCGGTGTTCCAGTCTGTGATTTCTCTTTGAGTGTCCCGGGCGTCATTTATATTCCTTGTGTCCCGGTGTCCCGGTCGTCATTTATATCCCCCTGTCGCCATCGTCATTTATATATCCCCCTGTGCACCCCGGCGTCCCCTTTGTAGTTATGTCCCTGTGTCCCGGTCGTCATTTATATTCCCTGTGTCCCGGTCGTCATTTGTGTCCCGGTGTTCCAGTCTGTGATTTCTCTTTGAGTGTCCCGGGCGTCATTTATATTCCTTGTGTCCCGGTGTCCCGGTCGTCATTTATATCCCCCTGTGCCCCCCGGCGTCCCCATTGTAGTTGTGTCCCTGTGTCCCGGTCGTCATTTATATTCCCTGTGTCCCGGTCGTCATTTGTATCCCGGTGTCCCGGTCTGTATATACATTCGTTTTTTAGTTTTGTTTTTCTCCTTTATTTTTTTCCTTTTTTCTTTTTTTTCTTTTTTAGTTTATTTAGATTTTTAGATTTTTTAGTTTTTTTATTAGTTTTTAGTTTTTTTGTAGTTTTTACCATTTTTTTAGTTTTTTTAGTTTTTTTTTTACTTATGTCCTGGTCGTCATATATACTCCCTGTGTCCCGGTCGTCATTTGTGTCTCGGTGCTTTGTTGATTGCTAATTTATATTATATTTATATTTATATTTTTTATATTTATTAATATTTTTTTAGTTTTCTTTTTCTCTTATTTTTCAGTTTTTTCCTTTTTTTTAGTTTTTTCTTTTTTAGTTTTTAGTTTTTTTGTTTTTTACCTTTTTTTAGTTTTTTTAGTTTTTTTAGTTTTTTAGCTTTTTTAGTTTTTTTATTAGTTTTTAGTTTTTTTAGTTTTTGCCTTTTTTAGTTTTTTCAGTTTTTTTTAGTTTTTAGTTTTTTACCTTTTTTTAGTTTTTTTTAGTTTTTTAGCTTTTTTAGTTTTTTTTCTTTTTAGTTTTTTTTGTAGTTTTTACCTTTTTTAGTTTTTTTTCTTCTTTTGTATTAGTGTGAAATAATTCAGACGTCATATGCGGACAAACACGACGTCACTCGACAGACAGACAGACAGACATAACCCACAAACAACTTATTTTTATATATATTTATTCATATTTATTTAGTTTTCTTTTTCTCTTTTATTTTTCAGTTTTTTCCTTTTTTTTAGTTTTTTTCTTTTTTAGTTTTTAGTTTTTTTAGTTTTTTACCTTTTTTAGTTTTTTTTTAGTTTTTTTATTTTTTAGCTTTTTTAGTTTTTTTTATTAGTTTTTATTTTTTTTGTAGTTTTTGCCTTTTTTTATTTTTTTCAGTTTTTTTTTAGTTATTAGATTTTTACCTTTTTTTAGTTTTTTTTAGTTTTTTAGCTTTTTTAGTTTTTTTTTTCTTTTTAGTTTTTTTTGTAGTTTTTACCTTTTTTAGTTTTTTTCTTCTTTTGTATTAGTGTGAAATAATTCAGACGTCATATGCGGACAAACATGACGTCACCTGATCCACACACAGATCCACACACAGACAACTTATTTTTATATATATAGATATATATATATTTATATATATACATATATATATATATATATATATATATATATATATATATATATATATATATATATATATATATATATATATATATATATATATATATATATATATATATATATATTATGTAGCATATAAATAGATTGTCAGGTTTATTGACTCTTGAACATGCAACATATAATTGTCCATGGGAAAAACAATCCGTATTCAGATCTATACCTCATTATTCTAATGATGTATCCCTGTGTCCCGGTCGTCATTTATTTCCCCTGTGTCCCGGTCGTCATTTGTGTCCCGGTGTCCCAGTTTGTAATTTCTCTTTGAGTGTCCCGGTCGTCATTTATATTCCCTGTGTCCCGGTGTCCTGGTCGTCATTTGTGTCCCGGTGTCCCGGTCTGTAATTTCTAGTCGAACAATCCCTGTGTCCCGGTCGTCATTTATATATCCCGCCTGTGCCCCCGGCGTCCCCGTTGTAGTTGTGTCCCTGTGTCCCGGTCATCATTTATATTCCCTGTGTCCCGGTCGTGATTTGTGTCCGGGTGTCCCAGTTTGTAATTTCTCTTTGAGGTTCCCGGTTGTCATTTATATTCCCTGTGTCCCGGTCGTCATTTGTGTCCCGGTATGTAATTTCACCAGTTGACAAACATGACGTCAGTCGACAAACAACTTCATGACGCATACAGCTCAATCCTTATAATGACGTCAGTCGACAAACATGACGTCACTCGACAGACACACACACACACAGACAACTTATTTTTATATATATAGATGTCTCGGTGTCCCGGTCGTCATTTGTGTCCCGATGTCCCGGTCTGTAATATATATATATATATATATATATATATATATATATATATATATATATATATATATATATATATATATATATATATATATATATATATATATAAACAAGACAAAAAACATAACAACATAAATAACATAGCAGCACAACAATATACAACATAAGTAAATTACCTCAATTCAAAAAATGGCCAAAGAGGGTCAAAAACACCAACCATTTGCCGAGTTTTAAGACATATATCTTTAGATAAATGTTTCAGTCGCGAGGGAGCATCAACGATGTCAAATTTAGAAACTACTGTACGATTCCGATACCACCGAGGCAGACGCAGCAAATACTTGCAATACTTAAAATATCCTGAGTGTATTTTCTTTGTATCCTTCTTTCGAAGGAGGAAAGCAAAACCAGAAAGATAAAAAACAGCAGGGGCGCAAAAACTAGAATAAAGACGGTATAGTCCTTTTCCGTTATACCTACCAAGATTTGGTGAAATTTTTGCGTATCCAACCCGCATACTTTTCAGCACGCTGGACGTAATAGCGGAGCAAGTAGACGAAAGTGACGCGGAAAAAGAGAGACCCAACCATATAATACTTGCTGAACATGGTATAGTTGAAGAACCCAAGCAAAAAGGTGATGCTGATGGAGGACTCCCAAAACACAAAAACTCACATTTGGAGGCACTAACTGAAAGGCCTACTGTGGATAGTGCGGCTGAAAGCCGGTAAAAGTTGGTAATTAGACTATGTTTTGTCCGGCTAAGAAGCAGAACATAATCAGCATATACAACGTGAGTAATGCCTAAATTATCATTGTTAAAAAAAATGACGGTTGAAGACGTTGGAGACACTAAGCTAAAACACATTTAAATATGCTCGGGGATAACACGGCACCTTGCCTAACGCCTTTTTTAACAGGAATATATTCCCCTACAGTACCATTCCACTTCACCCTAACTGAAGAATTAGCATACCAATACTTAAGTACGGAAACAATAGAAAGGTTAACACCTGAGGCTGCTAGAGAAAACAAAGCATTTGAATGAATTACATTGTCAAAAGCACTAGATATGTCAACAGTCAAACAATATAGGGGACTTTTTTGAGCAACAGCTTGTTTCATTAGCCGACCCACAATATGGCGAGCTTGAACACAGCCCATACCTTTTCTCAAACCAAGCTGGAAGGGTGTAAAATTGCACTTGGAGTTAATGGCCGGTAGCAGTACATACTCAAATAGCTTACTAACAAAACAAGACACAGTGATAGGACGGTAATTAGAGCAAGCACTGGGATCCTTACCCCTCTAAACTATGGGAGATATACAACCGGACAAAAAACTATCTGGCACAACGGACTGTGCCAAACATATCTGAAACAATAACTGCAAATGCTTCAGTGCTTCAGCAGTTCAGGACAATCATAAGCAATATATATATATATATATATATATATATATATATATATATATATATATATATATATATATATATATATATATATATATATATATATATATATATATATATATATATATATATATATATATATATAATAAAATTCTGGAGCTGTACCCCTGATAACATATACAGTTTTACTCAGACATACACACACACAGAAATGACACACTGAATTACATTTCTCTCTCTATAACCAGTGTAGTAAGTTATATGATTTCCTCTGTGTAACTAAATTTGAAAAGGCTTGGGTAAAACTGTCAAAAAAACAGAAACCAATTTATTTTATCAGTTTTTGACGTTATTATGTTATTACGAATCAAGCAATATGAATGTTTAGAGTTTCAAACTCTGCAAGAGCAAAAAGGAAAAAAAAAGAAAGCTGAAAAATAATGTGTTTATGTCACAACACTTCTATAAATCAAGTGTCTTATGAAATACATTTAGCTGAGCTGCTTGCCAAGAGTGAGTCAAAGCCTTAGTGCTGAGGCAACATTCTCCGAACCTACAAATCTATAAATATTATTGTTAGTCGTTTTCAGTGGCTTGTTTTTGTGTGACAATCAGCCATGTAGAAAAAAACTTTCAATTTTACTTTGTCCGAAGTAAAAGTGGAAAGTATATCCAGGAAGAGGTAACAAAAAAAGAAGTCTAGACGGGTGTATTGTAACGGTTCCTTATCGCATTGAATATGGGCTACACTGTTAAAATGGACTGATTCCTGCCAAACTTTAAAAATTTGCTAAATCCTAGGTGCATATTTTGGCGAGCCGATGCCAAAAGATTTGAGTTCTGCTTCAATCCAAAAACAAGCTGAAGTGCCAAATCGGTGAAAAACGACCTAAATCGACAATAAACTGAAAAACCCGTTAAATCTCCACTCAGTGCATAAGCGATCTGAGTCCAATTTGCAAGTTAGTTCCTGGCCAAAGAAAGCTAGGCCGAAAAATCCGTGCATACGTGAGCTTTACCTTTTTCGGTCCAAAACAAGTTGTGTCTTGACTTGGGGTAGAAACGGACTGTTATTTGATTCTGATCTAAGCTGAACTAAGCCTTACTATGGTTCACAAACGACCTGGGCTATGCTCTGATCAGCTTTGTTCAAAATCAAACATTTCTTGAATGATAAGGAAACTCAGTAAGTCATGAATTGGTCCAAAAACAAGCTAGTTCTAGACTCAGTGCAAGCAAGTTATGTTTTTGCTTTATGATTATCAAGCCATGAACTAGATGAAATAATATTCTAAAAACGGGGCAAAACTGGTTCTCTTTTGGTGAAACGACACAAAAACAGGACAATTTGAACCTGCGAAAACTGTAGAATAACTAGGTGTCAAAACAAGTTGAGCCTTTGCTTGGCCCAGAATTGAACTGAATCTTGGCTATGTAGAAATAATAATTTTGAATCAGTTTGTAAAGTAAATGTTGGATCAAACAGTTCGTGGTAACGAACTGTAGTAAGGAGCGACCCGGCTCAATAGTAACCGAAACTCTAAAAAATGGAATTTTTATACCAGTAGTTACATCAAAAGAATCGCATTTTAATGCTGATTTTAAATATATAAGTTTCATCAAGATCAGTTATACCCATCAAAAGTTACAAGAAAATTTTCAGAAAAGTTTCAGAAAATAGGGAGAAACACCCCCTAAAAGTCATACAATCTTAACGAAATTCACTCCATCAGATTCAGCGTATCAGAGAACCTTTTTGTAGAAGTTTCAAGCTCCTATCTAGAAAATGTGGATTTTCACATTTTTTGCCAGAAGACAGATCACGGATGCGTGTTTATTTGTTTTTTTGTTGTTTTTTTCCTCAGGGGTGATCGTATCGACTGAGTGGTCCTAGAATGTCCCGAAAGGGCTCATTTTAACGAAAATTAAAAGTTCTAGTGCCCTTTTTAAGTGACCAAAAAAATTGGAGGGCACCTAGGCCCCCTCCCACGCTCATTTTTTCCCAAAAGTCACCGGATCAAAATTCTGAGATAGCCATTTTATTTACCATAGTCCAAAAACCTAATTACTCTGTCTTTAGGGACGACTTACTCCCCTGCAGTCCCCGTGGGAGTGGCTGCAAGTTACAAACTTTGACCTGTGTTTACATATAGTAATGGTTATTGGGAAGTGTACAGACGTTTTCAGGGGGATTTTTTAGGGGGGAGATTTGAGGGGGGGTTACGTGGGAGGATATTTCCATGGAGAAACTTGTCATGGGGGAAGATAATTTCAATGAAGAAGGCGCAGGATTTTCTAGCATTATTTGAAAAAACAATGAAAAAATAAATATGAAATTTTTTTTACTGAAAGTGAGGAGCAGCATTAAAACTTAAAACGAACAAAAATTATTACGCATATGAGGGGTTTACCTCCTCGTTATACCTCACTCTTTACACTAAAATATTTTTAGTAATTTCAACTATTTATTCTACGACCTTTGTGATTCAGAGGTCATTCTTAAGGAATTGGGACAAAATTTAAGCTTTAGGGTAAAGAGCGAGGTATCGACGAGGGTTGAACCCCCTCATACACGCAATAATAACATACGAGCATAGAAGTTCGTTACGTAAATTAATTCGTAAGTTACGTATATTTTTTACCAATGAAAACGTTTGTAAAAAATTAAAAGTTCTAGTTGCTTTTTAAGTAATAAAAAATTGGAGGGCTACTAGGCCTCCTCCTTCGCTCCTTTTTTCTCAAAACCTTCCGATTAATTGCAATTAATTAATATGCAAACTTTGTTTTAATTATTTATGTGCGGAGAGCCAAGATCAAAACATGCATTAATTCAAAAACGTCCAGAAATTAAATAAAAAAAACAAGTTTTTTTAAAATGAAAGTAAGGAGCAATATTAAAACAAAACGAACAGAAATCACTCCGTATATGAAAAAGGCTTTTCCTCCTCAACGCCCCGCTCTTTACGCTAAAGTTTCTTACTGTTTTAAAAACAGAGTTAAGAGAAAGAGTCAATCTTTAGCGTAAAGAGCGGGGCGTTGAGGAGGAAAAGCCTTTTTCATATGCGGAGTAATTTCTGTTCGTTTTAAGTTTTAATGTTGCTCCTTACTTTCATTTAAAAAAACTTGTTTTTTATTTAATTTAATAAACAAATCAAACAGTTTATGGCATCGAAATGTAAGTAAGGACCGATGTGGATCAATACCAACTGAAACTCTAAAATATGGAATTTTGATGCCAATAAAATCAACAGAATCGGTTTTTTATGCTGATTTCAAATTTGTAAGACTAATTAAATTTAGTATTACCCATCAAAAGCTAAGAACCTGAGAAAATCCGTCTGATTTTTGAAAAAGAAAGAAACACCCCTTCAAAGTCAAGGAAGCATGATGATAATGACACCATCAGATTCAGGAAAGTAGAGAATCATACTCTGGAGGTTTCAAGCCCTCAGCTTCAAAAATGTAGAATTTTGTATCTTTTTTTGCCACAAGAATGATCGCAGATACATGTTTATTTGTTTTTTTGTTTGTTTCTTTTTCCCAGAGGTAATCGTATCAAACCAGTATTCCTAGAATATTCGGAGAGGATTCATTTCTTAGGGGTTATCGCTTCAAACCAATAATCCTAGAGAATCAGAGAGGGTTCATTCAAACGTGAATAAAAACTTCTAGTGTCATTTTGAAGTAGCCAAAACAATCATAGGGCAACAAACCCCCTCTCATGCCGCTATTTTTCCCGAAATCATTCGATCAAAATTTTGAAATAGGAATCTCGTTCAGCATAGTTGAAAGGTTCAGTAACTATTCCTTCCGATATAATTTGGGGATAACAGGACCTCTTATAGTCCCTTTCGTAGGGTCTTAAGTCATGAAGTTTACCCATTGTTTACGTATAGTATTCGTTATTGGGAAATATACAGAGATATTTCGAGGGAAGGGGAAGGGCTTTCTGCTGGGGGCATTTTCCAAGGAAAGAATTTTTCGTGGAGTTAAAAGAGTCTAGGGTTTAGCTTTCCAGGGGAAATTTTACACTGGAAGATTTTACGAGATTTCCTATAAGAAATTCTTTTTTTTTATCTTACTTTCTCTTTGCCGAATCAATTTTACACGAGGAGACGTAAAAAGGATCTTTCCGAGGAAAATTTTTAGAGGGTCTTTTCCCAGGAGAGATTTTTCAAGGGAGGAACTCTCCATGGGAGAATTTTCCGTGGGATAAAGTATCCAGGGGAATTTCCTGTGGGAGCAACTTTCTACTAGAGAGTGGAGGATTTACGGGAAAAATATTGCATGGAGAGGAAATTTAGGAATGATTTTAAAAACACTCAGAAATTAAACTGTTTTGCAAATAAAAGCGTACTAAGAAAATTTTTTAGTCGGTATCGTCCGCAAAAAATTTTTCCAGGAGAACTTTCAGCTAGATAGAATTGCCAAGGGGAAATTTTCCTGGCGGGGGGAGGGATAATTTACGTGGGAGGGACTTCCCTTGGAGGTATTTTTCCTGTGAGAACGAAGTTCCACTGGAAGGGGAGCTAAATTTCCCAGTACTGTTTAAAAAAGATCAAAAATTAAATAAAAAACAAGTTTTTCTGTATAATTCTAGTTAATTGACTTCTTGCAATCTCAGAAAGGGTTTAGGTTGGGAAAATGAAACTTTCAGGGATGGGTCTACAGGCAAAAGTATGTCCCGGGAAGGTATTTTAAAGTACCCACCTCCATTCCTTCTCCCTCTAGAGGGCCTTGAAATTTGCCTACATGACAGGTCTATACCTATTGAAATTTTGACAAAACAACATTTTACTTTAATTTTCAGTTACTAGTTGCTTTTTTTCTGCCTTTAGTTCTGAAAATGTAATTCCTGTTATTTGAGTAGAATTTTGAGCCATATCAATGTTTTTTTTTCAGAATTTAGGAAATGTATTTGCATATCTTTAAAACCTTATAAAATGGAATTGAGCAAAGTTATGAAGCTGAAAACAATTTTGTTGTACTTCAATTAAACAGAAGATATATTTTGCAAGGTTTCACTTTTGTAACACACATATTTTTAAAGGTCATCAAAGGTCAGGGCCCTCTAGAGGGAGAAGGAGTGGAGGTAGTTGCTTCAAAATACCTTCCCTGGACATACTTTGGTCTATAGATTCATCCCTGAAAGTTTCATTTTCCTAACCTAAACCATTTCTGAGATAGCAAGAAGTCAATTAACTAGAATTTTACCAGTTTTTCAACTGAAAATAAAGAGCAGCATGAAAACTCAAAACTAGCAGAAATTATTACGTATATGAGGGGTGTTACCGCCCTCCTCAATACCTCGTTCTCTACGCTAAAGTTGGAACTCTATTCCAGAAAGTATTCAAATGGCTGAGCACCTTGGTTTATTTAAAAGTAATTTGAAAAAGTATTTATTAGGAAAGGGTCGTAGTTTCTATTTATTTTTTGTTATTATTATTATTACCGTTCTTCTTATTATTATTATTTTAAAATCGTTGATGAGATTTGTTATAGTTTTTACTTTGGTTACGTAATTTATTTGTTTTCATATTTCTTAGTTTGATTAATTACTTGTTCAAAAGAAATGTAAGTAGCCGCCCCATCGCAAGTGCTTTTTTGTAATTTTTTGGTATAGTTATTAGTAATTTAATTTTTGTATTTTGTTTGTAAATAAAAAAAATGGCTGAAAAATTTGAAAAACAAGGGCTACTTATTTTGAACAATATGAAGCTTTAAAAAATACCAAAAAAAAATTAGAGTGAAGAGCAAATTATTGAGGAGGGGGCAACCCTTCTCATATTCGTAATAACTTCTTTTCTAGGACCATTTGGTCGATACGATGACCCCTGGGAAAAAAAAAACAAAAAAAAAATAAATAAACACGCACCCGTGATCTGTCTTCTGGCAAAAAATACGAAATTCCACATTTTTGTAGATAGGAGCTTGAAATTTTTGCTATAGGGTTTTCTGATACGCTGAATGCGAAGGTGTGATTTTCGTTAAGATTCTTTGACTTTTAGGGGGTGTTTCCCCCTGTTTTCCAAAATAAGGCAATTTTTCTCAGGCTCGTAACTTTTGATGACAAAGATTTGATGAAATTTGACGAAAATTTGATGAAACTTATATATTTAGAATCAGCATGAGAATTCGATTCTTTTGATGTATCTTTTAGCATCAAAATTCCGTTTTTTAGAGTTTCGTTTACTATTGAGCCGGGTCGCTCCTTACTACAGTTCGTTATCACGAACTGTTTGATTTTAAAATCGTTGATAAGATTTGTTATAGTTTTTATTTTGGTTACGCAATTTATTTGTTTTCGTTTTTTTTAGTTTGATTAATTACTTGTTTAAAAAAATGTAAGTAGCCGCCCCATCGCAAGTGCTTTTTTGTAAATTTTGGTACAGTTATTAGTAATTTAGTTGTTGTATTTTGTTTGTAAATAAAAAAGGAAAAACAAGGGCTATTTATTTTGAACAATATGAAGCTTTAAAAATTACCAAAAGAAATTTAGGGTGAAGAGCAAATTATTGAGGAGGGGCAACCCTTCTCATATTCGTAATAACTTCTGTTCACCTCAAGTTTTGATTTTACTCCTTATTTTCCGGGTGAAAAAGATATTTTCTTTTATTTAACCAACAATATCAAACCTTCCTTTATATTAGTTAGTTTAAAAGCTATTACCTCATCCCTGAAAAATACTGCTCTTTGAAATTTGTCCTATTTCCATCGACGTGTTCATATATTACTAATAATAAAAAAATATATTATATGTTTATATATATATATATATATATATATATATATATATATATTTCTAGTGGAAATTTTTTTTATTGAGTCAATAATCGGACGTTTCTTTATATTAGTTAGTTTAATAGCTATTTCCTCTTTCCTGAGAAATATTGATTTATGAAATTTGTCTAATTTCGATCGACTTGTTCAAATATTCCTAATAATTAAAAAATATATATATATTTTCATTTTCATTTTAGTTATGTGCAAGTTAACAAACTTTAAACCATAATAAAATTGCGTATGCTTGAGGTAAATTTCAACGGGACGTATGATGCAATAAACTAAAAATAAAAGCACAATATATTGCCAGCTTGTCACGCGCTTTTAAATTTGCCAAGCGGCAACTTTACAAGTTGAATGATTCAAAAGCATTTGATGCCAAACATGTTCTTTTCTTTTGCTTTAAGACTCCAAATTGGCTGGGAAAACTTTCTCAAAAGAACATAAACAAAAGCTGGTAAAAATAAGAGAAAGAGTAAAAGAGGCGACTAGTTGTCTAGTCTTCTATTGCGCCTTTATGCTTACCGCGATTTATTGTTTTTGCCTTTTTTTCACTCTGTATTTGTTGCCGCATAGATTCCAGCTGGAAAGGTACTATTCTGTTTTACTGACTCATCATTGTGGCTAGGAGTCTATCAAAGATAAGCTGATAAAAAAAAGAGAGAGCCGGTTGCAACTTGAACTTGGTCGTTTATTGTTGCTTTAGAATTATCATATTATTATTTCTTTTTTTTACTCCATTTCCCACCATTAGGGCTCATATTTAGTAATATATAATTTCCTTTGCTTTTTCTTTTCTCCGTTGGGTTGTCTTTGTGAGTTAATAATAAATGATGAACATGATGAATGCGAAATATGATCGTCGGTCTATACTGTGTTTGTAAATATTTCTAGTTATCAATGCGGCTTTACTTCTATGTTCTCTGAGGTCAACCTGACTTTTATACATAATAATGATAGATGGTAGTAAGCTTACCTAAGCTGAGGATGTCAGCTGATTGATTTGGCAAGAAATTTGAATTTAACCTGATGATGACAGGCATAGGTCCTGTCGAAATTATCGCTAGAAAAATCAATCACCTGACATCTATAGCTTAGGTAAGCTTATGACCATCTATCATTATTATGCAGCCTTACTTGTTCTACTGATCTGTTAATCTATTTAATTATACCGTTTTTCTTTGTTATATTAGCTTTTTTATGCTTACCATTGTTGAGTTACGTGTACTTTTGTTTTTGGTTTGTTTATTAAATTTTTTTCTCTGTACTCCCCTGTTTATACTTTTGTATGTTTGTGGGTAATAAATATTATTATTATTATTATTATTATAAATTGTTCCTGTTGTTTCAAAAAAAAATAACGAGGGAATAAATGAAGAGAAAATAAAACAAGGTGCCTTGTGGTCTTTTAAGACTTCAGACACATTACAGTCGTTTCTTTTGCTCTGAGTTCGTTTCTCACTAGAAGAGTTCGAGCAGTGTGGATGATGGTTCTGTACTTCTTGATCGATCGGCGTGGCCAAGAGTTTGTTGATCGAAAGCTAATAGAAAGAAACAAAGAAGAAAACAAATGGTTACCCCCCTTTTTTTGGGGCCTTAGATTTACCACGGCCGTATTTTTTTGTCCAATTTCTATCTTAACTGTAAAAGTTCCGGTAGTACTGATGTTAATTTCTTACTCTCTGAACCATAGCTCAGGACTGGAGTCAACCTAAAAAAAAGTTAATAGAAAAGCTAACCTAAAGCTAATAGAAAGAAACAAAGAAGAAAACAAATGGTTACCCCCCCCCCCTTTTTTTGGGGCCTTAGATTTACCACGGCCGTATTTTTTTGTCCAATTTCTATCTTAACTGTAAAAGTTCCGGTAGTACTGATGTTAATTTCTTACTCTCTGAACCATAGCTCTGGACTGGAGTCAACCTAAAAAAAAGTTAATAAAAACGATAAAGATAAAAGATAAAGATAGATAGAGATAAAGATATAGATATAATAAAGATAAAATATAAATAAAAATATAGATAGAATAAAGATAGAGAAAACCAGGTGTCTTTTAGTCTTCGCCACACAGTCTTTAGTTTAGACAGTTAGCCACAAAAATAATCTCTAATAATCTTTGATATTATTGATTTTGCAGTCGTCGCCAAAATGGCATTGCACATGTAATTAGACGAAGTGTCAATACTTAATCTGTTACTGCAGAAGAGTTTTATTATCTTTTTGTTTTTTCCCTATTATCATACCAATTGTCATATTTTTTATGTAACTGAAAAATTCCCAATATTTTTCCTTATGTAATTTTTGTTTAATGAAATCAAATTTTGTCCCTATTTCTTTAATATTTATCTTAGGAAAGAATATCTTCCCGAATAAGAAATTATTTTGCTGCATTCGATTCCAATGATAATCAAAATTTGTTTTTTGTGGAAAATGCTCCCAGGAAAGCTGAATCTATAGAAGAATAATATGAAAAAAACTTCGTTTTCTTAAAGAGTTAAAGAGGCTGCGTCCCAAAGTCGAACCTTAAAAAGTACAGGAATTAGGAGAGGCAGTTGGGGGGCTGCCGCCCCCCAAACCCTTCCGCTTTTAAAGACTTTTTTGTACTGGTTTTTTGTTGTGGGGGGTTGCCGCCCCCCTAACCCCCCGCTCTTGGCTTCGGAAAGGCCCTCTTTTAATTAACAAAACAAAAAACCTGTATAAAAGAGTCTTTAAAAGCGGGGGCCCATCCCTCTGCGACCACTGGAACCGAAGATCGCTTAACATTGTCGTGATTCGCCTCTTTAAAGAGGCACGAGTGTGCCTCCTTGATACACCTATAGAATATGGTGTGCATGGGAGACTGTAGACGTAAAACAAATTGCGTAGACAAAATATTCCATCTAAATAAAATTAGGTAAATTAATACGATATCAGGGTCATCAGACAAGGTATATACGTTCTTGTGTATAGAAAATTGTGGACTCTGGGTGCATTTAATCTTTAGTGTAAGTAATAATCCCTGAGTTTTGTTTTCAGCAATAAAATTACTGTTATCGCGACACCTAGCAAAAAGGGTCGACGAATCCCAACCAAAATTGCTGATTAGAGCAAATTTGCTCATTCTGCCTAAGGGGCCCATTTTTCTTGAATACCCGTGAGATACCCCATAGGTTCCCAATACCCATAGTGGAATCATATTGGGTGTAATTTTCATAGTGTTAAATTTTCCAGCATGATCATAAGTAGCGCTGTAGAGCTTCTCTAGTAAAGAGAGAAATTGCCCCCATGTTTTTTTCCCAAAAGCCACCTCGTATTGAATGGATAGTAGTAGAAACCTCAGTGAGGGCTCATTCGATTGGAAATTAAATGAGCACCACCTCCCTTGCCCTTTTTTATTTACCGGGGACAATGGCTGTAAATCATGCAGGTTGCAAATTTCTTACACATGGAATTTATAATGGAAAAACGGAAAGGGGGATGTTTGGTCATGGGTTTCCCATTAGCTCAAAACTTGTTCTTTTGATTGTTTACTATGCCAAGAAAATCATGCTTTTTTTGGGAGTGAGGGGTGGGGATATGTGTTCTACGGGGGGCTCTGAAATGTCACGAAGAACTTACTGACCAAAGAACTGAGGTAAACAAACCATTCATTTTTGCTAACATGCATTGCCAAATAAAAACTTGGTGATAAAGAGTACATTCAAACTGTTCTCTCTCTGAATTTTACTTTCTTACTAATATACAGGGTTGCCAAAACTTATTGGGACTAAAGTGTCAAATTCAGCAAAAAAGGGACACTTTTAGTGTCCTCCTAGAAAATTAGCCAATATACTTTAAAAGTTGACAAAAAAGGCTTAAAATGGCTTTCTCGCCACTACTCCAGGGCCAAATTTACGTTCTTCTTTTTCAATTAAAAGCAAAGCGGCTCTTCAAATAAGTAAAATCCCATGCAAAACCTCAAATCGCCTAATACGCGAAGAAGAAAAAGAATTCAGTACAATTTCTCGGGTTCTCTCGCACCTTCGGCTGTACTAGTTGCCGCTTTTTGGACGACCGTTTTCATTTTCGTCGTTTTTGACAAAAAATTCGAAAGTGCAGTCTTATTTCAGGAACTCTGAATCATTTGTGCTGCGTTTGCGGTGTTACAGGAACGTAAACAAAAGTTGGAGTAGTACAACTAAGATAAATGAAAAAATGCGTTCTTTAGTTTTTACGTTTTCAGCCAAAATGTCTACTCTGTACAGCGAGAAAACCTGTCTTCACTATGAGCCTCCCCAACCGCCTCGGCCGTAAAACGCCATAATGAAGACAGGGCTTAAAAGATTTGCGCCAACACACCACAGATACGATGTCTGTTGCTACCGACACGGCCTAATTACCCTCGCTCCCTCTTTTCCTTCAGTAGCATATCATATCTTCTGCAAAATTTTTGTCGACCATTTCCCGCAGACTGATATCAAAAAGCGTGTGAAACGCGCTTGGCTTGGAACGTGCTTCACATCCTTTTCACCTGGCTTTCGCCAATGCGTTTGATAACGCTGCTCTCGCAAGAGTACACAACCACATTATTATTTCACCCAATAATTAATGTATTCATGAGATCAATTGACTAAGAGATCAAACTTGATAAGGAGAGAAATAATGGCAAGACAAATATCACTTGTTCTGTATAAAGCTAATATATTCTTCAAAAAACAAAGAAATGTCAAATTCTTTGCAAATAGTGACAAGACAAATATTACATGTGCTTAATCAAATGTTGAAAAAAAAAGAAAAAGCATAGAAAACCAAAGAAAAAGGCCTTTTGGTGTCAAGAATAGCTATGGTTTTTCGAGGACCGTTTCTCTCTGCCTACTCTCTTTCTTCTGAGAAGAGGTCGAAGGCGTCTGTAAAAGACAATGGAAAGGCTTATTTAATCACAATCCTTTTCACCAAAAGCAGAATGGTGCACAACAAATGTCTAAGCAAATCCGAAATATTTTGAGCTAGGCCTTTGCCATCTTCGTGGCTCAGGATGGACCAAACCGAAAAACCTAGAAAGCATGAAGAGACCTTTATACGGGAACGACTGTGCTGGATTTCACATACGGTGCATTTCATGTTATGAAGGCTTACGAAAAGTGAGTAGATACAGAATGAATCGGATTCCAAATCAAAAGCGTTATACAGAGGTCCAGCTTGGTTGTTTCCAATAATAGTCTTCTGTTTCTTCTCTAAACAGTCCACCAGGCTACAGCATGTAAAACAAAACATTTTTCACTGCCATTCTTGCATCCTTTCATCACTTTAGGCAAAAAAGCACATATCGCTAATTAGCACTTAGTACACTGGATGTGTTGTTCAGTCTATGACAGTAAAATAAAAAAAAACTAATTTTTTTAGATGAAAGTAAGGAGCGACATTAAAACCTAAAACGAACAGAAATTACTCCGTATATGAAATGGGTTGTCCCCTCCGCAATCCCTCGCTCTTTACGCTAAAGCTTTTAATTGTTTTAAGAAGTAAAATTGTGGCAAAGAGTCAAACTTTAGCGTAAAGAGCGAGGGATTGCGGAGGGGACAACCCATTTCATATACGGAGTAATTTCTGTTCGTTTTAGGTTTTAATGTCGCTCCTTACTTTCAGCTAAAAAAATTAGTTTTTTTTATTTAATTTCTGAACGTTTTTGAATTAATGCATGTTTGGTTTTGGCTCTCCGCACATAAATTATTAAAATGAAATTGGTATATTAATTTTTTTTGGCTAAATGGCTTTCTCTTAGTTTTGATCAAACGATTTTGAGAAATAAGGGGTGGAGAAGGAGGCCTAGTTGCCCTCCAATTTTTCGGTTACTTAAAAAGGCAACTAGAACTTTTAATTTTTAACGAACGTTTTTATTAGTAAAAAATATACGTAACTTAAGAATTAACTTACGTAACAAACTTTCATAACCTTATATTCTTATTATGTATAGGAGGGGGTTCTTACCCTCGTTAATACCTCGCTCTTTACACTAAATCGTAAGTTTTGTCCCAATTCTTTAAGAATGACCCCTTAATCAGAAAGGCCGTAGAATAAATAGTTGAAATTACTAAAAATAATTTAGCATAAAGAGCGAGGTATTTATCTCCTCCTAAATACCTCGCTCTTTATGCTAAAGTATTATTAGAACCCCTCATATTCGTAATAATATCTGTTCATTTTAAGTTTCAATGCTACTCCTTCCTTTCATTTGAAAAAAGTTTTCATGTTTATTTTTCATTGTTTTCTTATAGTAATGCTAGAAAATCCTGCGCCCTTTTCATTGAATTTTTCTTCCCCCATGACAGATTCCTCCAAGAGAAGATCCTCCAACATAGCCCCCTCTCCTCAGCCCCACCCCCAAACAAAATAAAATCCCCCAGAAAACGTCTGTACACTTCCCAATAACCATTACTATATGTAAACACTGGTCAAAGTTTGTAACTTGCAGCCCCTCCCCCAGGGATTGTGGGGGAGTAAGTCATCCCCAAAGACATAGTTATTATGGTTTTCGACTATGCTGAACAAAATTTTGATCCGTTGACTTTGGGAAAAAATGAGCGTGGGAGGGGGCCTAGATGCTCTCCAATTTTTTTGGTTTCTAAAAAAGGGCACTAGAGCTTTTCATTTCCGTTAGAATGAGCCCTCTTGCGACATTCTAGGTCGATACGATGTCCCCTGGGAAAACGAAAAAACAAACAAATAAACACGCACCCGTGATTTATCTTCTGGCAAAAAATACAAAATTCCACATTTTTGTAGATAGGAGCTTGAAACTTCTACAGTAGGGTTCCCTGATACGCTGAATCTGATGGTGTCATTTTCGTTAAGATCCTACGACTTTTAGGGGTTGTTTTCCCCTATTTTCTTAAATAAGGCAAATTTTCTCAGGCTCGTAACTTTTGATGGGTAAGACTAAACTTGATGAAACTTATATATTTGAAATCAGCATTAAAATGCAATTCTTTTGATGTAGCTATTGATATCGAAATTCAATTTTTTAGAGTTTTGGTTACTATTGAGCCGGGTCGCTCCTTACTACAGTTCGTTACCACGAACTGTTTGATTACATGATCTTGACAGTTACCAGAGAATTTTCTAGTGGGATAGACTGTACCCGTATGGGACAGGGTCCACCCTCTCAAATGCATGTGAACCTAAACTGCATATTTACCAAAATCCTAATGTCTTAATCCAGAAAATCTACTGAGGTTCACCCTCGTCCAAAAAATGATTAAGCAGCAGCAAATCAGATCAGGATCAGATAGTTTACTACTAACTACTATCCAGGTCGCACCTTTGCATACTCCTGTAGACTACAAGTCATAAAACACCTTAAGCTTTTACTTACCAGCAGTTATATGCTTGCTTCAGTTCTTTTTATCAATTTTTTTTTCTAACCTCTCTTGAGCAAGTCACATGTTTCACCACGTTTGAATTTTCGCGCTTTTGAAAAGTAAAGTAGTGCGGATACGACAAAAAAAAAATCCCTGAGACGAAAACGAGCCTGAAAAGCACAAAGCACAAATTAAAAGCAGTTGCAGTTAAAAAAAAAAAAGAAAAAAAAAGAAAAAAAAACTGAAAATAAATACATATGGAATTGATTTTGAAAAAATGCCAAAAAGTGTCCTTTTTTTCAAAAAGTTGCCTTTTTTCACCCAATAGTGGCACGGTGTCACCCAGAGTGAAAAAGTGTCAAAAAAGCACTAAAAGTGTCCCTTTGGCAACCCTGCTAATATGAAATACATTGGAAATTCAGCCTTATATTGGATCTGGTTGCTATGGCTGGTTGCTAGGGCCTCATAGATATATGCAAATGAAATTCTCACGAAAGTATGCAAAACAGATGTACCCTCTGTTGTTTCATTCTACATTAAAGTAGGATAAGCCTCAGGTGTAGAATTTAGAGTATAGGTAATCATTAGTGCCCAAATAAGGGTGTATCTTCTGCAGTATAGGGAAGCTTTGGAGCCCAAATACGGAAGTTCCCTCCGTAGCTAGAGACCCTCCACTTCTATGATTCAACGCAAAGGCCCTCTGGAAAAGGCTCTGTGTGAAATTGACAGAGCAATACAGACCCTAAATATTGCTCTGCTCTGGCGGGGCAACACTGAAAAAAAAAATTGAGATTTGGAAACATTTAGAGCGATACAATTTGCTTCAAACCACTCATAAGCCACTCTGTCCCCCTCAGTATTTGAAGCTTTTTTACCAAATTATTTTAATCCTGCTTGGGACAAACAAGCGTACTATCATCAGCAAATGCAAATCAATCAGCATTTTGTTCAATATATCTTGAATTAGAATACTGCAACTCATCTGGGTGACAGATATTGCAACAAATGGACTTTGGAGCATCTCTTATAGCCCAATATAAGTTATTGGCATATACAATGTGAAGCAAAGGACCAAGGATAGACCCTTGTGGAATTCCAAAGTCTACTTCGGCCTTAATATCAGAACCTGGATCAAAAGGAATAAACCGGCCGTGAAGATAAGATTGCAACCATTCTAATGCTTCACCCCGGTACACCAAAATGTGGAAACTTTGCAAGAAGACTATCATGAGACACACTCAAAAGCTTTTCTCACATCCAAGAAAATTGCCGTTGGCGTTTTCTTCAAGTCTAAAGCATTATTCACAAAATTAAGAAGGCCAATACAAGCCTGTTCAGTAGAATGCTTTGGACGAAATCCAAACTGGTGCTCATGAAAAAATTTCCTCGCTGCAAAGAAATCTGCCAAACGAGAATGGAATGGTTTTTCAAAAACCTTTGAAAATGTAGAAAGAAGGGAAATGGACCGGTAATTTGAAGGGTTACTCTTGCTACCACCTTTTTTGATGATGATTGCACGCACGGACTTCAATGCCTGAGAGAAAACTCCACGTTCAAACGACCTATTAATTAATTTTGTTAACGGAGTCACAATCGCTGGGAGAATATAGCTGACTACTCGAATGGGTACTAAATCAGGTCCTGAAGAAGATGATCCCTTTAAATTGGAAACTATCCGAAAAACCTGTGTTTCAGTTACTTGTTCACGCACAGAAGATTTGTGGCAATAAGGACCCAACTGTCTATTAAAATTACTATTAGATCTTGATTCGGATATAGAATTAGCTGTCAAATGGCCAATTCAAGCAAAATATGATGTAAATTCCTTTATTTCATCTTCTTTATCAATATCCTTTCCGTCTAGCTTGAGCTTCGTTGGTAATGATGGAGATGAATGGCCAGGCTTAACAACGGAGTTTATTATCATCCATATTTTTTATATCTTGCCCGTACTCTGAAAATTTTCTACGATAATAATATGTTTTAACCCTACGTGTTGCTGACTTAAATATATTTCGATAGTCTTTGAAACGTCAATGTCCCTCAGGTGTAGGATAATTCTTGTAAACATTCCAAAGATAAGCTTTCGCTTAGCACACTTCACTAATCCAGGAGCCATCCACGGACTGATAGCTGAAATGAGTTTGTTTTTAGGAAACTACACTAGCACTATTCCTTACAGGTTCAAAAAGGAGTCCTTCTCCGTTTGAAGATACAACGCCTACCGGAAGTACATCAGCTTCTAGGAGGAACTCAGCGAAATCCAGTACATCATCAACTGATGAATCCGATTCTAGTACAGAAGTGGTAAGTACTTCTGAAGCTATAATAAAATAATATTAATAAATCTTTCTAATAAAGGCGTATCACTAAATTTGATGAAAAATCCATTGGAGAATACTTTTCATGTTCAACAGATTACAGAAAAGAATTTTCAAACCAAATATATTACATGGGAGGATTCAACTGAAAGCAAGAAGCAACATTAAAACTAAAACGAACAGAAATTGTTACGTTTACGAAGGGGTCCGCCCCTTTGTCAGTATTTCACTCTTTACGCTATAGTTTGACTCTTACTCTCAACTCTACTTTTTAAAACAGTAAAAAACATTAGCGTAAAGAGCGGGTCGTTGAGGAGGGAACAGCCCCTTTCATATATGGAGTAATTTCTGTTCATTTTAAGTTTTAATGTCGCTCCTTACTTTCAGTTTAAAGAAAACTAGTTTCTTTTTATTTAATTTCTGAACGTTTTTGAATTAATGCATGTTTTGAATTTGGCTCTCTGCGCATGAATAATTGAAACGAAATTTGCATATTAATTTATTTTTTGGCAAATTTTTTGGCTTTCTAATAGTTTTGATCAGACGATTTTGAGAAAAGAAGGAGCGGGGGAGGAGGCCTAGTTACCCTCCAATTTTTTGGTTACTTAAAAAGGCAACTAGAACTAATAATTTTTTACGAACGTTTTTATTAGTTAAAATATATGTAACTTACGAATTTACTTACGTAACGAACTTCTATATTCGTATGTTTTTACTACATGTATGAGGGGGCTCGCCCCCTCGTCAATACCTCGCTCTTTACACTAAAGCTTAAATTTTGTCCCAGCTCCTTAAGAATGACCCCTGAATCACAAAGGCCGTAGAATAAATAGTTGAAATTACTAAAAATACTTTAGCGTAAAGAGCGAGGTATTACGAGGAGATGAACCCCTCATACGCGTAATAATTTCTGTTTTAAGTTTTAATAGGTTTTAATGCTGCTCCTTACTTTCAGTTGAAAAAACTTTTTCGTATTTATTTTTTTCATTTTTTTTTAAATTCTAGAAAATCCTGTGCCCCCTTCATGGGAATTCTCTTCCCCCATGACAAATTCCTCCATTGAAAGCTTCCTCTATACAACCCTCTCCCCTCAACCCCTCCCCCTAACCAAAAAAATCCCCCAGAAAACCTCTATACACTTCCCAATAACCATTACTATATGTAAACACTGGTCAAAGTTTTGTAGCTTGTAGCCCCTCCCACGGGGACTATGAGGGAGTAAGTCGTCCCCAAAGACATAGTTATTAGGTTTTTCGACTATGCTGAACAAAATGGTTATCTCAGAATTCTGATCCGGTGACATTGCGAAAAAATGAGCGTGGGAGGGGGCCTAGGTGCCCTCTGATTTTTTGGTCACTTGAAAAGGGTACTAGAACTTTTAATTTCCGTCAGAATGAGCCGTCTCACGACATTCTAGGACCACTGGTTCGATACGAAAAAAAAAAACAAATAAACACGCATCCGAGATTTGGCTTGTGGCAAAAAATACAAAATTTCACATTTTTGTGGATAGGAGCTTGAAACTTCTACAGTAGGGTTCTCTAATACGTCGAAACTGATGATGTGATTTTCGTTAAGATTCTATCAATTTTAAGGGGTGTTCCCCCCTATTTTCTAAAATAAGGCGAATTTTCTCAGGCTCGTAACTTTTGATGGGTAAAACTAAACTTGATGAAACTTATATATTTAAAATCAGCATTAAAATGCAAATCTTTTAATGTAACTATTGGTATCAAAATTTCGTTTTTTAGAGTTTTGGTTACTATTTAGTCGGGTCGCTCCTTACTACAGTTCGTTACCACGAACTGTTTGATATTTGTGTGATATTAAACCAAAGATATTATATGTTTTCGGCTTGTGGTTGTTATTAAATTTAAAAAAAAACAAGTTTTTTATTACTGAAAGTAAGGAACAACATTAAAACTTAAAACGAAGAGAAATTATTACGTATATGAGGGGAATGCCCCTTTCTCAGTCCCTCACTCTTTATGCTAATGTTTGACTTTTTGTTTCAATTATTTAAGAATTACTCCTGACACAAGAGGACCGTTTAATTAGAAGAATAAGCTTTTTATAAATTCACAGAAATTTTAGCAGAAAGACCGAGGCACTGAGGAGGGAGCAGTTCCCTCATATGCGTAATAACAACCAAAAAAAAATCTGAGAAAATTGCGGTTCAAACTGTTCGTGGTAACGAACTGTAAACAAGCGACCCAGCTCAATAGTAACCGAAATTCAAAAAAACGGTTTTAATGAAAGGATTTCGATACCAATAGATATATTAAAAGAATTGTCTTTTTGTGCTGATTTCAAACATACAAAATTCTTTACGTTTAGTCTTACCCATAAAAGGTTATGAGCCTCAGATTTTCCTGATTTTCGAAAAAAGGGGAAACACCCCTAAAAGTCCACTGATCTTAATGAAATCAGAATTAGCGTATCAGGAAACCCTACTGTAGAGGTTTCAAGCTCTTATCTGCAAGAATGTGGAATTTTGTATTTTTTGCCAGAAGAAAGATCACGGATACGGGTTTATTTGTTGTTCTTTTTTTCCCCCAGGGTTCTGGAATGTCAGAAGAGGGATTATTCAAACGGAAATTAAAAGTCCTAGTGCCTTTTTTAAGTGACCAAAAAAATCGAAGGGCAACTAGGCCACCTTCCTCGCCACTTTTTCCCCAAAATCTTCCGATCAAAATTTTGAGATAACCATTGTGTCCATCATAGTTGAAAACCCCAATAAATATGTCTTTGGGTATAACATAACCCCTCCCCGGACCCAGGGGAAAGGTCTTTAAGTTGTAAAATTTGTCCATTGATTAGGCATAGTATTTGTTATTGGGAAGCAAACATTAATTTTCTGGGGGGGGGGGGATTTTCTACTTGGGGTTTTTCCGAGGGTAAATTTTCCATTGGAGGTAAGTTTCCGGGGACTGAACTTGTCGGGGGAAAATATACACTGCGAGAATTTACCAGAATTCTTATACAAAATTGCTTTCTCTTTTCCGTCTCAATTTTACGGACGGATTGGTTAAGAGTCCAGAGTAAATTTTCACCGGGATTGAAGTGTCTAGAAGATATTTCCATGATGAGGGGGCTTTTCCGTGAAGCTGGGTTCAGATTTCCTGGCATTATTTAAAAAAGATCAGAAATTAAATTTAAAAAAATTAACAAGTTTAAGTAAAGTAAGGAGCGACATTAAAACTTAAAACGAACAGAAATTATTCCAAATATGAAAAGGGCTGTCCCCTCCTCAACGCCCCGCTCTGTATGCTAAAGTTTGATTCTTTGTCACAGCGCTATTTTTTAAAACAATAAAAAACTTTAGCGTAACGAGCTAGGCATTGAGGAGGGGACAGCCCCTTTCATATACGAAATAATTTCTGTTCGTTTTAAGTTTTAATGTCGCTCCTTACTTTCAGAAAAAAAGCTTGTTTTTTTTTTAATTTAATGTTTCACTTACAACCACTGTCAGCAACGCCCAATTTTACCTGAAACTCTTTGCCAAATTTTGTGTTTATCAAACCTTGGAACAGCTTTGACATAATTTCTATAATGATTTCAAAGTTATAAACCAATCAGATATGTAAAAAAGCAGTCTTATTGGTCAGTCTTCACTAAATTCAAACCAGCTGAACTCTGTCTTGATTTTCGTCTGAAGGCTATTCAAATATATATGGTTTGATTAAGAAGAGGATACGAAAGTATTATGTTTTTAGTCCCACATCATTCCGCGCTGTTTGACTATCTATTATCCACTGGCTTGGCAAATTGTTGGTATTTAGAAGATATCTTCAACAACCTCAAATAGCGTAAACTTCTAAAAAAATAACCTTTTCGTATGTTGACCAACGGTCTGCTTTGCGCAGGAACATATCTCCCGATTCAATGCCTTGGGTCAGGAGTGCAATGCGTTGTTGGTGAAAAATCATCCGATGCTTCCCGTGTTTTCCCCCAGATTTCTCCAGGTACCCATTTAGACCTGGGTCGACTCTGGCTGAGCTCAAAGGGTCACACCGTTGACCCTAATTCCAAACCAAATAACCAGTGACACCAGGACAAATAGTTTTTTCAACTGGTTTTAATGAGCAACATTAAAACTTAAAATGAACAGAAATTATTACGTATATGAAGGGGCTCTCACCTCGTCAATATCTTGCTCTTTACGCTAAAGTTCGAGTTTGGTCCCAATTCTTTAAGAATGGCCCCTGAATCACAAACGCTGTTTAATTAGACTACATAGCTCTTTTGAAGGTTCTTAAAAAAAAACTTTAGCGTAAAGAGCAAGGTATTGTCGAGGGGGCGAACCCCTCATATACATAAAAATTTCTGTTCGTTTTGAGTTTTAATGTTGCTCCTTACTTTTAGTTAAAAAGACTTGTTTTTCATTTAATTTCTGATCGTTTTTAATTAATGCTGGAAAATCTGGCCCGCCCTTCATGGAAAATCTTCTTCCTCCTTGAAAATTTACTCCTTGGAAATATCCTCCCATGTAACCCCCTCCCTCCGACTCTCCCCCCTAACCAAAAAATCTCCCCTGAAAACGTGTGTATACTTCCCAATAACCAATACTATATCTGAACTATGGGCAAAGTTCATAACCTGTAGTCCTTGCCTCGGGGACTGTGGGGGATCCAGTCATCCTCAAAGACATAGCTATTAGACTTTTAGGCTATGCTGAACAAAATGGCTATCTCAAAATTTTGATCGGGTGACTAAGGGAATAAATGAGCGCGGGAGAGGGCCTATTGGCCCTCCAATTTTTTTTTGTCACTTAAAAAGAGCACTAAAACTTTTAATTTCTGTTCGAATGAGCCTTCATGAGATATTCTAGGACTACTGGGTCGATACGATCATCCATGACAAAAAAAAACACATATCCGTGACCTTTCTTCTGGCAAAAAATACAAAACTACACATTTTTGCAGATAGGAGCTTGAACTCCTTTACAGTAGGATTCTCTGATACGCTGAAACTGACGGTGTGATTTTCATTAAAATTATACGACTTTTAGGGGGTGTTTTCCCTTTTTTTTAAATAAGGCAAATTTTCTGACTTTTAACTTTTGATGGGTAAAACTAAACTTGATGAAACTTACATATTTGAAATCAGCATAATAGTTTAAAACGTTCATTGTCACCTGGCCTTGATTGTAAACCTAACAAATTAGTTAAGTTCATTATTCCTTTGATTATTTCACCTAAGGAAAGATTTGTAAATTTGTCTTCTGAAAATGAAATTTTTCGATGTTCCCTTAAGCGAGTTGTTTTTAGAAAGGTGGTCTGCTCGATGACTGTTGGGACTATTTTTTATTATGATTTGGCGTTATTCTGTTTCAAATGACATTTCTATTCCAAATTAGAATCATTGCCAAACATTTAGGCACAAGAATCTCAAGCAGATAAAAGACCAGAAATTGATTGACTTTGCTTAATGATCCTTTTTCATACAAACAAAGGAAAACAGCCAAACTGGAACTCAAACATCCCAAATGTCTGTCATATACACAATCTTTTTCATCTCGCGTTCTACTCGAGTGACTTTGCTTTTGACAGAATCTCAATTATTACCTCAGTTCATTTTCGATTCATATATTGTTATGTATTTGTAGAAGGGGGGGGGAGCAAGTCGGATGATGTTAAAAAATCCATTCATTTTATGTCATATATTGTTGATTTCTATTAAATGATGTATATGTTTTTATCCTTAGTTTTATGTTGATTTTTAGTTTTTTCCTGTTTTTTTTATTTATTACGAATGCCATATTTTTGTGTGACGTTGGCTAAAATAAATTATTAGTGTGATAATAATTATTGTTATAATCATTATTTGAGGCATTTGATATGAAAATGATCAAGAAAACAAAGAAAACGTGGGTGATTTTCAGGCAGATGACAAAACGAAGGGAAAAGAGGGAATAAAAAGGAATATTTCGGCAAGGACCTTTACATACTTTACATACTTATAACATACTTTACATACATACATACATTACAGACTTCATATACTTTAGTATATAAAGACCAGTGTTTACATACAGTAATGGTTATTGGGAAGTGTACAGACGTTTTCGGGGGGATTTTTTGGTTTGGGAGGTGCGGTTGAGGGGAGGGGGCTATGTGGGAGGATCTTTCCTTGGAGGAATGTGTCATGGGGGAAGAGAAATTCAATGAAATGGTGCAGGATTTTCTAGCATTACTATAAGAAAACAATGAAAAAATAAACATGAAAATTTTCTCAATTAATAGTAAGGAGTAGCATTAAAACTTGAAACGAACAGAGATTATTGCGCATATGAGGGGTGACGCTAAAGTTTGACTCTTTGCCGCAATTCTTCTTTTAAAACAATTAAAAACTTTAGCGTAAAGAGGGAGGGATTGCGGAGGGGACAACCCATTTCATATGCGGATAATTTCTGTTCGTTTTAAGTTTTAATGTCGCTCCGTACTTTAAGTTAAAAAACTAGTTTTTTTATTTAATTGTAGATAGGAGCTTCAAATTTTTGCATTAGGGTTCTCTGATACGCTGAATGCGATGGTGTGATTTTCGTTAAGATTCTATGACTTTTAGGGGGTGTTTCCCTCTATATCAAAAAGGAATAAAGGATCAGGATGTTGAAAACCACGGAGGGACAAAGCAAAGCAAAGTTTCGATTTGATACTTTCACTTATTGAAAGCTTCTGTTCATGCAGTCTTTCTTCCAAATACTGATGGACTCTGCCAAAGTGAAACCTCCGACAAGAGCACTGGATTCATTTAACACTCCTCCTAAGCATAGGATCAGTTTTATCTTACCCCAGATTGAAAAAAATGTTCAATCTTTAGTTCATTTATGAAAGAAATTGAAAGACAGTGTTCCTTTGAAGATTTTTCAAGGTCAAGGCTGAGTCTCAGAATCTATGGCAAACTTTCAAAATTTTGTTTCCACTCGTGCAATTGACTAAAAAATGAGGAATGGGCTCATTATTTTGTTGTTTCCCTTTTTTTAATCTTTTATCTATAATTTTCTCGATAAGTTTAATGCGATAACCATGAAAAAATAGAATAATCAGAGACTACATAATTGTTTGAACAGACTTTCAGAATACACTCGACTAAAATGGTAATCACACCTATTTTCATGCAAGGGGGGGAGGCATGGCGAAAAATACAAATTAAAATTATTATGAGTTGGTTTCCTGTAAAGATTCGAATCAAAGGGTCCAAATACACCAAACTAACATCCAGAGAAACACATTCATGTTCGCGAACTGACAATATATCATCGGACAACCGTGAACAGAAAAATTGTTTAAGAGAAAACTACCAAAAACAGAAATATTGATGAAGTCCATTTGCAAACATGCCAAATATGTAGTTAAAACGGTTTCCAACGGTAAACCCATAATTTAAAGAAAAATCGTCGCTGAACCTAAATTACATGGAAAGTTTGCTGCAGGGGTGAACAAGGGTCATTATAGCATCAACGTTTAAAGTTTTATCATCTGATAGAATTGAATCTCAGAAATTGTCCCACCATTTTCTTTGTAAAGCTTCTTCACTTTTATTGACATCACAGGTGGTGTACATGTAAACTTTAGCTGGAAAGAGAGAGAGAGAGAGAGAGAGAGAGAGAGGAGGAGAGAGAGAGAGAGAGAGAGAGAGGAGAGAGAGAGAGAGGAGAGAGAGAGAGAGAGAGAGAGAGAGAGAGAGAGAAAGAGACAAAGAAAGAGAAAGACAGATAGAGAGAGAGGGAGAGAGAGAGAGATAGAGAGCAGGTGAGAGAGGAGGAGGTAGAGAGATATAGATGTCATTTCAGTTATTTTTAATTTTAAACTTTTCAACAAGGGGAACTGAAATTTTTGTTTAAGATTTCTGTGTTCTTAAAAGGGACTAAAAATGATGATCAAAAACTTTCGTAATTTTGTAGCTGGGGAACTGTAGCACGTTACGATTTTGTATGAATTTTGGGAAGGCTGTAAAATTTTATTGCAAAGCCGCCTTTGGGTTAAACCTGTCTATCCGACTAAAGGGTAATTGGTCTATTATCTATTAAAGTCCTCAGTTCCTTTCATAATTAGCGAGTGTATTTGTCTGTGGGGTCAGATTTATTCCTTTGTAAGTATTTTATCCATCAAAAGGTTACAGTGTTTATAAAAATTTACTCACAATTAAGAAAAGTTAAGGAGAATATGAAGATAAGTCTGCAAACCAAGATAAGAATATTAGAAGGTGCAGTGATGACAGTGGTCAAATATGGTTCTGAAGCATTGGCGCTCCGAAAAGCGGATAGAGATTTGCTAGATGTTTTCCAGAGAAAATGCCTACGGATTCTCTGGGTACCCGACCGACTGATCGTAGTTCAAACAGTAGGCAGTACGAAAAGTGTGATTCAATCCCGCTTACTAGGTCTATAATGAAAGAAAGGTTGAGATGGTTAGGGCACGTTCTGTGGATGAAGGATGACAGATTGCCGAAGACTGTCCTTTTTGGCCAACCGCCTAGGGCTAAACGGAAAGCATATTGTCCTCATCTCAGATGGGAGGATGTCATAAAGAAAGATCTAAAGGAAATGGGAACTTCTTGGGCGGGTGTGAAGAGGGAGGCTTTCAATTCGTTGGGATGGAGAAGACGCTTGCGTAGTTTTGTTTTCCTCAGGCGGCTTGGTGCTACAGTGAGTTGTAAGTAGTAGCAGTAGTAGTTTCCACTTTTCTTTGTATTTTCTTTGTCTTTTTTTGCGATGGTTGTGTTTTCGTCTTTTTTCATATTAAGGAGGATTTTAACTTTTCTTCCGATTGAGCTGAAAGCGGCGAAAAGGCTTTAAAATCGAGGATACTTATTACGATTTTTTCGTGTTATTAGATTTCGGTTTTCGATGTCCCCATGAGAACCAAAAACACCGGTTTCAACATTAGTGATAACTTGCAAGACATTTACATGTGTCTTGGATAAGGTCCTTTGAACAAAATACTTAGACCTTTCTGATTTGACCTTTCATTTCTTTTTGCAGAGACAATTTTAAATTCCACAGTAATTGGTATACCAAAATCTTTTAAAGTGGCATTTCAAATTAAAAACGTCACGGGCATGCCCTACCCGCTGCGCGCTTTCAAGAATGATTAAGCTGATCACCTCTTTCCACCCTTTCAAACAGTTCGTGGTAACGAACTGTAGTAAGGAGCAACCCGGCTCAATAGTAACCAAAACTCTAAAAAAGGATTTTTGATATCAATAGCTATATCAAAACAATCGTATTTTAATGCTGATTTTAAATATATAAGTTTAATCATGTTTAGTCTTACCCATCAAAAGTTAGGAGCCTGAGAAAATTTGCCTTATTTTAGAAAATAGGGGGAAAACAACCCCTAAAAGTAATAGAATCTTAAAGAAAATTACACCATCAGGTTCAGCGTATTAGAGAACCATGTTGTAGAAGTTTCAAGCTCCTATCTATAATTAAATCTAAAAAAAAACAAGTTTTTTTAAATGAAAATAAGGAGCAACATTAAAACTTAAAACGAACAGAAATTACTCCGTATATGGAAGGGGCTTTTCCTTCTCAACGCCCCACTCTTTACGCTAAAGTTTGACTCTTTCTCTTAACTCTACATTTTAAAACAGTATAAAACTTTAGCGTAAAGAGCAGGGCGCTGAGAAGGAAAGGCCCCTTTCGTATACGGAGTAATTTCTGTTCGTTTTAAGTTTTAATGTCGCTCCTTACTTTCATTTAAAAAAACTTGTGTTTTTTTATTTAATTTCTGAGCGTTTTTGAATCAATGCATGTTTTGATTTTGGCTCTCCGCAGAGGAATAATTAAAACGAAATTTGTATATTTATTTATTTATTTTTTTGCTAAATGGCTTTCTCATAATTTTGATCGAATGATTTTGAGAAAAAAAGAGCGGGGGAGGAACCCTAGTTGCCCTCCGATTTTCGGTTAATTAAAAAGGCAACTAGAACTTTTAATTTTTTACGAATCTTTTTATAAGTAAAAGATATGAGTAACTTATAAATTAGCTTACGTAAAGAACTTTTATATTCTCATGTTTTTATTACATACTAGCCACCCCAACACCTAGTTGGTGGGGATGCTTTGCGCCACCCAAGCACCCCCTCCCCCCGCGCGTGTAAGTCGTTACGCGCCATATTATTTACGTGCCATTGTAGTTGTGTCCCTCTGTCCCACCCTGTGAATAGATATATATATATATATATATATATATATATATATATATATATATATCTATACTAGCTGTTGGGGTGGCGCTTCGCGCCACCCCAACACCTAGTTGGTGGGGGCGCTTCGCGCCCCCCCCCCAAGCCCCCCCGCGCGCGTAAGTCGTTACGCGCCATTGTAGTTGTGTCCCTATGTCCCACCTGTGAATATAGATAGATATATATATATATATATATATATATATATATATATATATATATATATATATATATATATATATTATATATATATATGTATATGTTTTTTAACTACGTAAAACTTGCGAATATACAACATTCTTTGCTGTCCCATTGTCTGTGCATATAAATAGATTGTCAGGTTTACCGACTCTTGAACATGCAACATATAATGGTCCATGGGAAAACAATCCGTATTCAGATCTATACCTCATGATTCTAATGATTGCCCTTGAGCTTTGTTGATGGTGATTGCTAATCGACCATTCCCTGAGTCGCCATCGTCATTTATATATCCCCCTGTGCACCCCGGCGTCCCCTTTGTAGTTATGTCCCTGTGTCCCGGTCGTCATTTATATTCCCTGTGTCCCGGTCGTCATTTGTGTCCCGGTGTTCCAGTCTGTGATTTCTCTTTGAGTGTCCCGGGCGTCATTTATATTCCTTGTGTCCCGGTCGTCATTTATATCCCCCTGTGCCCCCCGGCGTCCCCATTGTAGTTGTGTCCCTGTGTCCCGGTCGTCATTTATATTCCCTGTGTCCCTCTCGTCATTTGTATCCCGGTGTCCCGGTCTGTATATAAATTCGTTTTTTAGTTTTGTTTTTCTCCTTTATTTTTTTCCTTTTTTCTTTTTTTTCTTTTTTAGTTTATTTAGATTTTTAGATTTTTTAGTTTTTTTATTAGTTTTTAGTTTTTTTGTAGTTTTTACCATTTTTTTAGTTTTTTTAGTTTTTTATATTTATTAATATTTTTTTAGTTTTCTTTTTCTCTTATTTTTCAGTTTTTTCCTTTTTTTTAGTTTTTTCTTTTTTAGTTTTTAGTTTTTTTGTTTTTTACCTTTTTTTAGTTTTTTTTAGTTTTTTTAGTTTTTTAGCTTTTTTAGTTTTTTTATTAGTTTTTAGTTTTTTTTAGTTTTTGCCTTTTTTTAGTTTTTTCAGTTTTTTTTTAGTTTTTAGTTTTTTACCTTTTTTTAGTTTTTTTTAGTTTTTTAGCTTTTTTAGTTTTTTTTCTTTTTAGTTTTTTTTGTAGTTTTTACCTTTTTTAGTTTTTTTTCTTCTTTTGTATTAGTGTGAAATAATTCAGACGTCATATGCGGACAAACACGACGTCACTCGACAGACAGACAGACATAACCCACAAACAACTTATTTTTATATATATTTATTCATATTTTTTTAGTTTTCTTTTTCTCTTTTATTTTTCAGTTTTTTCCTTTTTTTTAGTTTTTTTCTTTTTTAGTTTTTAGTTTTTTTTAGTTTTTTACCTTTTTTTAGTTTTTTTTAGTTTTTTTAGTTTTTTAGCTTTTTTAGTTTTTTTATTAGTTTTTATTTTTTTTGTAGTTTTTGCCTTTTTTTATTTTTTTTCAGTTTTTTTTTAGTTATTAGATTTTTACCTTTTTTTAGTTTTTTTTAGTTTTTTAGCTTTTTTAGTTTTTTTTTCTTTTTAGTTTTTTTTGTAGTTTTTACCTTTTTTAGTTTTTTTTCTTCTTTTGTATTAGTGTGAAATAATTCAGACGTCATATGCGAACAAACATGACGTCACCTGATCCATCCACAGATCCACACACAGACAACTTATTTTTATATATATAGATATATATATATATATATATATATATATATATATATATAATATATATATATATATATATATATATATATATATATATATATATATACATATATATATATATATATATATACATATATATATATATATATATATATATATAATATATATATATATATATATATATATATATATATATATATATATATAATATTATATATATATATATATATATATATATATATATATTATGAAAAGAGAAATCACCAATGCAACAGCACAAACACAAAAAAAAAAAAAAAAAAAAAAAAAAAAAAGAGAGACAGAAGGAGAAAAGGAAGACTGTTTTCCTAAATTAGTGATTAATATAGACCAGCACTTGAATGAGGCCTTAGTGTCCCAGTCTGTAATTTCTCTTTGAGTGTCCCGGTCGTCAATTATATTCCCTGTGTCCCGGTGTCCCGGTCGTCATTTGTGTCCGGTGTCCCGGTCTGTAATTTCATCAGTTGACAAACATGACGTCAGTCGACAAACAACTTCATGACGACATACAGCTCAATCCTTATAATGACGTCAGTCGACAGACACACAAACAAACAACTTATTTGTATATATATATATATATAGAAGATAGATAGATATGAGGGGGTTCGCCCCCTCGTCAGTACCTCGCTCTTTACGCTAAAGCTTAAATTTTGTCCCAATTCATTAAGAATGACCCCTGAATCACAAAAGCCGCAGAATAATAGTTGAAATTACTAAAAATACTTTAGCGTAAAGAGCGAGGTATTAGGAGGAGGTGAGCCCCTCATATGGGTAAAAATTTCTGTTCGTTTTAAGTTTTAATGCTGCTGCATACTTCCAGCTGAAAAAAAAAAAACTTTTTCATATTTATTTTTTCATTTTTTTTAAGTAATGCTAGTAAATCCTGCGCTCCCTTCATGGAAATTTTCTTCCCCTGTGACAAATTTCTCGATGGAAATATCCACCAGCATATCCCCCTCTTCTCATCCCCTGCCTCCAACCAAAAAAATCCTCCTGAAAACGCCTGTACACTTCCCAATAACCATTACTATATGTAAGCACTGGTCAAGGTTTTGAACTTGTACCCCCTCCCACGGGGACTGTGGGGGAGTAAGTCGTCCCCAAAGACATAGTTATAAGGTTTTTCGACTACGCTGAATAAAATGGCTATTCTTCGTTGACTTTGGGAAAATAATTAGCGTGTGAGGGGGCCTAGGTGCCCTCCAATTTTTGGTCACTTAAAAAGGGCACTAGAACTTTTCATTTCCTTTAGAATGAGCCCACTAGCAAGATTCTAGGACAACTGGGTCGATACTATCACCCCTGGGAAAAAAACAAACAAACAAATAAACACGCATCCGTGATCTGCCTTCTGGCAAAAAATATAAAATCCCACATTTTTATAGATAGGAGCTTGAAACTTCTACAGTAGGGTTCTCTGATACACTGAATCTGATGGTGTGATTTTCGTTAAGATTATATGACTTTTATGGGGTGTTTCCCCCTATTTTCTAAAATAACGCAAATTTTTTCAGGCTCGTAACTTTTGATGGGTAAGACTAAACTTGATGAAAATTATATATTTAAAATCAGCACTAAAATGCAATTCTTTTGATGTTGCTATTGGTACCATAATTCCATTTTTTAGAGTTTTGGTTACTAGTGAGCCGGGGTCGCTCCTTACTACAGTTCGTTACCACGAACTGTTTGAAAATGTGGAATTTTGTATCTTTTGCCAGAAGGCAAATCACGGATGTGTGTTTATTTGTTTGTTTGTTTGTTTTTTGTTTTGTTTTTTTCCCAGGGGTGATCGTATCGACCCAGTGGTCCTAGAATCTTGCTAGTGGGCTCATTCTAAAGGAAATGAAAAGTTCTAGTGCCCTTGTTAAGTGAACAAAAGAATTAGAGGGCACCTATGCCCCCTCCCACGCTTATTATTTTCCCAAAGTCACCAAATCAAAACTCTGAGATAGCCATTTTATTCAGCGTAGTCAAAAAACCTTATAACTATGTCTTTGGGGACGACTTACTTCCCACAGTCCCCGTGGAAGGGGCCACAAGTTACAAACTTTGACCAGTACTTACATATAGTAATGGTTATTTGGAAGTGTACAGACGTTTTCAGGGGGATTTTTAGGTTGTGGGGGGGGGGCATAAGAGGAGGATATGTTAGGGGAACTGTTAGGGGAATGTTAGAGGATATGTTCCCTTGGAGGAATTTGTCATGGGGGAAGAAAATTTTCATGAAGGGAGCGCAGAATTTTCTAGCACTATTTAAAAAAAAAACAATAAAAAAATAAATATGAAAAAGTTTTTTTTCAGCTGGAAGTAAGCAGCAGCATTAAAACTTAAAACGAACAGAAATTTTTACCCATATGAGGGGTTCACCTCCTCCTAATACTTCGCTGTTTACACCAAAGTATTTTTAGTAATTTCAACTTTTTATTCTACGGCTTTTGTGATGCAGGGGTCATTCTTGATGAATTGGGACAAAATTTAACCTTTAGTGTAAAGAGCGAGGTAGTGAAGAGGGGGTGAACTTTCTCATATATGTAATAAAAACATGAGAATACAAAAGTTCGTTACGTAAGCTAATTTATAAGTAACGTATATCTTTTACTAATAAAAACATTCGTAAAAAATCAAAAGTTCTAGTTGCCTTTTTAAGTAACCAAAAAATTGGAGGGCAACTAGGCTTCCTACCCCATTCCTTTTTTTCTCAAAATCATTCGATCAAAACTATGAGAAAGTCATTTAGCCTAAATAATAAATATGCAAATTTCGTTTTAATTATTCATCTGCGGAGAGCCAAAATCAAAACATGCATTAATTCAGAAACGTTCAGAAATGAAATAAAAAAAAAAACAAGTTTTTTTAACGGAAAATAAGAAGCGACATTAAAACTTAAAACGAACAGAAATTACTTCGTATATGAAAGGGGCTGCTTCCTCATCAACGCCCCGCTCTTTACTCTAAAGTTTTTTACTGTTTTAAAAAGTAGAGTTAAGAGAAAGATCAAACTTCAGCGTAAAGAGCGGGGCGTCCCCTCCATCCCCTGCACCATCCCCTCTTTTGACCACCTGCATCTGATCAAAATTTTCAAACAGCCATTTTATTCGAAGCAGTTCAAAAACCAAATAACTGTAACTCAGGAGTTTAAGCCCACAGCTTCACGGGTAAGTGCTTTAAGCTATGCAAGTTACCCATTGTCAACATATAAGGTTTTCATGGACTAGATGGTCACATAAACTTCCGCAGAGGCTCATTCAATTAATAATCGGGAGTTCGAGTGCTATTTTAAGTGTCAAAAGTGATAGAAGGTCAAAATTACCCCATCCCTTCTTTTGACCAACTGCATCCGATCAAAATTTTCAAACAGCCATTTTATTCAAAGCAGTTCAAAAACCAAATAACTATAACTCAGGAGTTTAAGCCCACAGCTTCTTGGGCATGTGCTGTAAGCTATGCATATTGCTTATTGTTAACATTTAAGGTTTTTATGGATGAGATGGTCGCATAAATTTCGCGTAATACCATCTTATTTCCAATGACTTTTGCATCTGCAAAGGGCATCATAACCATTTCTTACAAAAACCTGGAAAAGGGCCAAAACTTAGTTGGCCTGACTTGACCATCTTTCCCACATAAACAAAGGAAAACAGCCAAAATAGAACTTACACAGTCCCAATCTGTATTAGATACACACACTCTTTCATCTTTAGTTCTAGTCCAAAGACTTTCCCAGCGACAGCTCAAGGCAGTGTGGTCCAAGAAATTACTGACAGAAAATTTATTTCGTAAACAAAATGTCTCATTAACAGCTCTTGTCCAATCACTCTGGCCTGAAAACCTAGACAAACCAGTTTAACAAACTGTGGGTAAATAAACCTTGTGGTAAAGCTGTCATACTGTTTTATGTCAAAAACTTAGTAGGCGTTTGAAGCAAATGTGCCATTTATAGGATTATTGAGACATTTTCAAGCGAAGCGATTATGTTGAGTCAAGCTATTTACGATTCAAAATTGAAAAAAGGTAGCTAAACTACTAACGATGGTGAAAATGTAACTTGATTACTTTGGCAGTTTTTTGTAGCAGTAGACACAAATAAAAAATGGTAGAAAAATCAGCGAAAAATTAGCACAGCGCAGGTTAATAGGATATAACTTTTTTTGAATGATTACAGCCATACCTCATTATACGGCATTTCGCTAAAGCAGCCTTTTCGATTTACGGCCTGTTGCCGATGCTGCCCATCAGCTGGTTACCTACACTGATCTGCAGGTTACCATTTCTTCATTGTCTTCAGAATAAAGCCATTTTTAAACAAAGATTATATATGCATACAAACGCATATTTTGTGTAACGAGAAGTTTTGTTTATAGAAAATTATTCGTTTTCGGAGTCGGTTAATATTTTGTGTACCAATGTATATGCTTGTTATGTATGTATTTTTTAATGAAATAAAAAGATAAAATTTATAAAATTTTTACATTTTAAATGGTAAACCATATTACATTTTTAACGAATTTACAACCGATCCCATTGAATTTTTATGAATTTGAATTAAAATAATTGATTCGGCTTTTCGCTTTGCGGCTAAGTTTATTGGAACATATCTAGGCCGTAAAACGAGGTAAGGGTGTAATTATCTTTGGAAATCAGCCCATTATTAATGTCTGAGGTTTTACGAGGAAACAGCGCTGTTAAATTTAACTAATAAATTAGGGTCATTTAATCATACATTTCAACATGTTTACACCTACGAAAAAGTGACACTATCCTAACAACTATGCAATGTTTAAACAACTAAAAGAAAAATCACTAAGGTTAAAGAAAATGAATGAATGACCTCAGTGTTTTTCAGGTCTTTTGTTCTTCAAACATCTTGACGTGAAAAAAGCTATTCAACATGATAAAGTATAAACCAGTTTGGTATTGAGTAAACTAGTTTGGTAATGTGTGTTTGAATGCAGCTGTCACATGCCTCAATACGATTGAACGACTTGGCCAGTAAATAAAAAAAGGAACAGTGGCTTCACCTGGGCAAATTGCCAAAGAAACAGGTACACTCAGGCCCCTCAAAAAAGCTGAAAAAAGTGTAACACCTTAGCTCTTCAAAATTCAATATTTTTGGATTAAGTCATTATGTATTAAGGTTGTGTAGTCTGACGATGAAACAGAATATTATTTCTGTGCATAGGGATTAAAATGCTACCCCCACCATAGCTTTCCAAGCTAGTCAACATGACTGGAATCATGCCATTTTAACAGTATTTTAATTTAGATAATAGGCGTTACCTATAGTAAAGAGCCATAAGCCTTCAATGTGTTATTACATTTATTATTTCATTCCCAGACCCACTTTTTCATGCAAGGGATGGTCATAAAAACATCTGAGGGAACCTATTTGATCGGATTCACAGCCCTTGCTTTTTATTTTAGAAACAAAAATAATCGTCGGCAAATTAGCCCTCTCCTACATCTTTTCAACTGCCCTCCCCCTAAAGACATCCGTCCTATATTTTGAGATAACTATTTTGTTCAAAATAATTTCAAGGTCAAGCAGTTCTGCCTCTAGATATGACTTATCTACCCACAGCCCCTGCGACAAGGGCTGTAAGTTATGCAGGTTAGCCGTTGCTCGAAGATAGGGTAGGGGTAGTTTTTGGAAAGGGGCATGTACAATCCCAGGCCTCAAAAACACTTAGGATATTAAAATAAGACTTTTAGGAAATTTCAAGGGCGATGCTACAAGTAATCAAAACATACTATTTGCATACTGATTGGCAAAAGGGTGAGTCAGCGATAAATAAGGAACGGCTGAGAGTATTAAATTAACATTTTCCAGGTATGTTTAGAGGGACGATGAAAAGTCATCAAAGGACAATTTTCCCTGACCCTTTTGATCCCCCCCCCCCAACACTGATCAAAGTTTTGAAAAGTCTATTTTAAAAAAACAAAACGGTTTAATAGTTGTGCCTGTGGATATGCCATTGCCCCTTTCCTCTAGCCGCAGCACAAGGGCTATAAATTATACGATTTGTCCACTGTTTATATACACGATTTGCAACTGGGAAAGGAGGGAATTTTTGATCTTGGTTGTGTCTGAAAAGGCCAAGGATACTAAGATGAAACTTCAGGAAATTTTGAGGAGATGTTTAGCTAAATCAAAAGACAATATGTGCATCCGGATTATCAACCGTGATTATCAACTGCAACTGTGACTGTAACAACTTGAAGCTTCCACTACTACTTCCTGTGACTGCGACTACTTGAGGCTGCGACTCTTCGCGATGGGAATGCAACAACATGTTACAGCTACTACGACTAATTTCGACTAAGAGTGCGATTGCAACTCCTTACGACAGCGACTGTTTTTTATTATGGTTATGACGACTTGCATTTCCAATTACTTTCGCCTGCAACTACTGACGACTGTGACTACTTGTGACTGCGACTGTGATTGCGACGTATACGACTGCGACAATTTCTATTTGCAACTTGATAATGAAATATTGAGGAATTATGTTTATTTGTTACTACCTTCAGGAAATTTTGGTGGACGTTGGAAAGTGATATAAGGGCAGAAAAACCGTCTAGTCCCTTTTAGATGCCCTTTGACTCAACACCCGACATCTTGAATTATTATTTTTTTTCGAAATAGCCAAAAAAAAAGGCTGTAAAATGGGCAATTCGCCCATTGTTGACATAGGGAATTTCTAGATGGTGCAATATCTGATCCTTGTTGTGTCCAAAAATGCCAAGGGTATTAAGCAGAAACTTCTGGGAATGCTGAGGATGATGTCAAACAAAATCAAAAGATACTGTGTGCTTCCAGATTATCAAAAGAGCTAACTTGTGAACCCCACTACCTGCGACTGTAACTACTTGTGACCGCGACTAATTGCGGCTGTAACCACTTGTGACTGCAACTACTTATGGCTGTGAGTATTTACGACTACTTGCCACTCCGACTACTGCAGCTATGATTACTTTTTAACCTGACTGCGGACAACGAATGTAACTAATGATGACTACTACTGCAACTACTTGTAATTGCAACTGCTCATAAACCACTTGTAATTTACTACTGCTGCGATTGCAGCTTTGACCGCAAATACTACTGCTACTCTTACTACTACAGCTACATCTATTGAACTAAATCATAACGGTTCGTGTGCACTCTACTTGTCAAAATGGCATAGTGCATCTGGTTTTTTTATAAGGGTTCACTTACGGTAGCTCACAAATGGCTAGTGAGTTAAAAAATTCCAGCGAATGCTGTGAGAATATTACACTAAATCAAAAGACGCCAGGTAAGTCCTGGTTGTCAAAAGGGATTAACTAAGTGTATTTACATTGATCTCAAGAGTAGATACAGGTATTAAACGGAAACTTCAGGAAATGCTAAAGGTATTGTTAATTTAAACCAGAAGACCCATTATGCATCCAAGATATCAAAAAGATATATCTTCCTTATTTCAAGAAAGGGTATTAAGTTGAAAAGATTCAGAGAATAAAGCGGGGTTAGTTTGAGCTTAAAAAGTTAAAAAGTTTGAGTTAGTTTGAGCATCCCGGTCCTCAAATTAGCTTATTATTATTATTTATTGGAAAACCCGTCATACAAAAAAGCAAAAGACGGAGCAATAAATGAAAGAAAAAAATAAAAAAAAGAAGAAATACACAGCGAGCGGAAAGACAAACACTTAAAAAAAACACACAACAAAAACATTTTAACTACTTGGCCAATACCTATGACCAGGGATGGTTCAGGAACGGCTAATATCTCAGGAACGGCTAAGATCATTAATTTGAAACTCTCTTAAAATGTCGATTGGAAGCCTGAACTAAATCAAAAGAATTGATTCAGATTGTCAAAATGGGATGTCTGCAACAGGAAAAAGTTAAAGATATTAAGGTATACTTTCAGAGAGTTTTGAGGGGAATGTTGAACTTAGTCAAAATACAACTACACGCATCCCAGATGCCAAAAGCGCGTATTTGAAATTTATCAGGAACGGCTAATTATGTTTTGTCGAAAGTTTCAGGGAATATTGAAATAAATCGAATTTCGCCGCTTGTTTCTCATTTTGGCGAACTTGAAATATCTAAAAAACGATGAGGATTGGCTTCATTTTGGCACTGGCTGGCCCGCGGATTTTGAAATACTACCTTCTTCTGTGAGAACGATTGTGCGTTACATCGATAAATTTCTGCAAAAACACTTCTTCAAAAATGTCTTGAATTTCCTTGTCATTGTTTTTTTCTTGTGTGTGTATTTTTTCATTTATTAATTAGAGTTAAACAGTGTTTCACTTAATCCTGTCTTTGGCCCTTGCACAATATAAGTTGTATGTTGTTAAATATCCTGTTAAATATATACCTCTTACTTTTTAAGAAAGCACAACTTTACACAATTTTTTACATTTTGTTTCAAATCACATAAAAAAGCATTTAATGTCATTTTCTTTTAGGAATCAGATTCTGAAGTTGCTAGGCCTTTAACAGAGCCCCCAGCAAGAAACCGTCCAAAATTCCGAAAATATGGTGCAGGTGACTTTGTATTTCTGAAAGTACTTGGGAAAGGCAGTTTTGGTAAGGTAAGATCATTTATTGAACCAGGGTACTTTTTTTAAATTTTTAGACTTCAAAGATATTGTATACAATTTATACAACATAAAAATATATAGTTGACCTGTGTTTATATATATATGACCTGTGTTGATATATATGACCTGTGTTGATATATAGAATAGCCCTGTGTTTCGCTGGATAATAGTTACTAAAGAGTTCGTGACAACAAACCGTAAGTAAGAAACAACTCGGCCCAATTGTAATTGCAACTTGAAAGAAAAAAAAATAGATAAAAATAAATTAATCAAACGAATTGAATTTTTACACTGACTCTAGACATATAAAATTCACCAAGTTTGATGTTACCCATCAAAAGCTATGAACCTTAGAAAGTTTGCCTAATTTTTTAAATAGGGGAAACCCCCCAAAAATTTAAGAAATCTTTATGAAAATCATACCGTCGATTTAGTATATCAGAGAAGTTTCTTGTAGAGCTTTCAAGGTCCCATCTACGAAAATATGGAATTTTGTATTTTTCACCAGAAGAATGCTTGTGTATTTGTTTCTTTTGTTTTTTTTTTATGATGACCTTATCAAACCTATGGTCTTAGAAAATTGATGTCAAATCCCTATTGTCAACTGAAAAAAATTACGGTCTGCACCGTTATTTTTAGTGCAAGCAGAGGAGGGGTAATGATGCCCCTCCCAATGCTACGGTCTTTTTCTCAGTAGCATAAAATATAACCTACACATATACCTAATAGCAACGAGGCGAAAAAGGTGAGGTGGGTCATCATGGGGACAGACAAGTGCAAGTTGGAGCTTTTTTTTTCAGCCATTTTAAATGGTTATATTTCTTTTTTCCTTTTTATACACAATGTTTCAATGTATTTAGACATATACACACAAGTTATTTAAACTTCAAAAAACCTTTTCAGGGCCCATGATGGCTTCAGCTGCTCAGAAGCTCAAAAATAACGCAGAAAATCCATCCATATGAACCCATAATAACCCCTTTCTGTCCACCCAAAATCCTGTAGTGAATATATAAATACTGACTTATTCAACAAAACCAATCATCTTTGGAAATTTTGACCAAATATTCCAAGATTTCAATTATAAATCTATCATTTTCAGGCAGAAATTCAAGTGGAACGCTAACGATTATTGGAAAAAACAATTTCCCAGCGAGACATCGGGGGGGGGGGGTCGGAGGCGAAACGACTGCTGAATTACAAAGGCATTTGAATTGAGTAAAACACCAAAACATTTCAGCTTAACAAGCGAGGGACTAAACAGTGGATATCCCCTCAGATACAGGATATTTTTTTTTTTTTTTTTTTTTTACTTTCAGTGTTTCTCCTTACTTTAAGTTGAAAGAACTTATGTTTTTCTATTTAATACAAATATTAAATCCAGGCGCATAAGATTTTGACAGGCCTTTGATTATTTGTTGTTATTTTCAATCTAAAATATTTTTTAGTAAGTGCTTTATTGTTGTTTTTTTTAAGAGTAAAAGGTTCTTAAAACCTTTAATCTTTTAAAAAATATCTCTCGGAGATTTTGAAAAAAATAAATCAATTTGAAAATAGTGACAAAATTCTTTATGATTTTATCGAAATCTTTTAGTGTCTGAACCTAGCATAAATTAAAGGAAGCTGCCGTAACATGACTAATTCCAAGAGGACAAAATCTCTATGTATGGAGATTACAACACAGCAGAGGCATCTAGATATAGATGAATTGTCAGCACCATAGAATTTTATATTCCCCGGTTTCATATGTTTTTTGTAGTCTTATTGTTTTAATAGTTCGACTTAAGGCAACAATTTTTAAAAAATTTAATAACTGAGATTCAGCTTTATGCATCGACTGAATTGCAGTTCTAAATTTTTGCTTTGCGTTATTTCTAGATTTAAAAAAGCTGAAAACTGGTCAAGAATCGTAACAAAAGAAAACATTTTTCTAGTAATTTCATGTAATTCCAAAAGAAAGCTATATGTACTACCATAATTCTGGTTTGGTGAATGTATAGGTGATTGGCGATGCAGCGGCATGAAAGTTGGTGGTTTTAGGGGGGCGATAGCCTCCAACATGATATCAAGAGGCGACAGAAATTAAATAAAGTTATTTGAGCAAATAAAGATTAATATGCTTGATATAGTCCAGAAAGGGCCTTGAAATTTTTTTCTCTTTTTATTATCATTTCACTTACTATTATTATCTTCATTTTATTGTTCTTGCTATTATATCATTTAGTTGGGATTCGTTTAGTCTTAATTTACTCCAATATTATCTTGTTTTCTTTTTATTTTTATTACATCATTTATTTGATATTCGTTTAGTCTTAATTTACTCAATTATCTCAAAAATATCAATTTCTGAATTCTTTTGTCTATTTCTCGATTCTGTAATTAATTTGAAAAAGCTCATTTGATAAAAGAAGCTTCTTAAGAAAAGTAAAGAGTCATATTAAAACATTTAATATACAGAAATAATTTCTTATAATAAATCAAGCTTAAATGAAGCAGAGATTACTTTCAATGAATAGTTGAAACCCAAAACGAGCAGAAACTAAAATAAATAAAAATATCAGAGATAAAGAGGGCAGGTACTAGAATAGATGAATAAGTGAATGCTAATGCAAACAGATATTAAAGTGAAAATGAGTTGTTTTTTCAAAATATCAACAACAACAGCAGGAAACAATACCATCCCAATGCCAATCAAGTGTTTACACATAAAAGCTGCTCTCCTTGATACCATTATTTATATGATTTGAATGTCTGTATAATTTTTCATCTTCCCGTGGTCCAGTCTACTTTACTGGAAAGTTTCACACCTATCAGAGAAAGCAATGTTTGGCCCATTTTATGGTTGTCCCATTACGAGTTGATACTACCCACTTTTTTCCTCTTAGAATTGTATGACCAAGGGTAGACATATAGATTTATTCCCACAGAAGCCTTACTGGGCCATAGTGAGACACAATAAACAAGCAAAAAGAAATACATCAACAAAACGTAAACTGACAAAAAACTAAAACTGATACAATGAAATCTTCACGATGCCTCTTACCTCCCCGGACAAACCTACCGATATTATTTATATCTAAATAACACCCACTTTCCAATTTTCGAAAATCCAATAAATGTTCATTAAGTTACTAGCTGATTGTGGAAAAAACAGGTATGGGTCTATTTTTGGCTCAAGAATCAATGGATGTTTGTTCAAGCAGCTTTTGTCTTCAATGTCTTTGGGAAATATTTTTACCGTCTTTTAAATCTTTTTCTTTTTATCTATATGCCCTCAGTATAAGGTCTAAGTCAATCTGAGGAGCAAAAATCTGTTTGCCCAGTTTCAGGTGTCACATGTAGCTGATTTTCGCTTCTTGGCAAAAGTGTGAGTTTTTGCTAGTTCGTGTGCCTTATTGTTTCTAGCCGTCTAATTCTCCCACAGAAGAGGTTATTAACTTTATTTCCATTTATTTGTCTTTTTTCAGTGTTTTTAACTATAAGTAAGGGGAAATTTGGGAAACAAATGCACATATTCCTGTATAACTACAAAACATATACATATTAGGTCCTATTAGCAGAGCTTAAGAACACTGAGTGCTATTACGCCATCAAATGCCTTAAAAAAGACGTCGTCCTTGAAGATGATGATGCCATCCTCAAGTATAAGTAATGGGAAATTTGGGAAACAAATACCTATGTTCCTGTATAACTATAATACATATATATTTCAGGTCCTATTAGCAGAGCTTAAGAACACTGAGTGCTATTACGCCATCAAATGCCTTAAAAAAGACGTCGTCCTTGAGGATGATGATGTGGAATGTACCCTTATTGAACGCAAAGTTCTGGCACTTGGTACAAAGCACCCATACCTGTGTCATTTATTTTGTACTTTCCAAACAGAGGTATGTTAGATTATCAATAGTGTGTGACGACAGAGAGTTTACTTGTAGTGAACGTAGTAAATCCATTGTTTGTTTTTTCCCTTTTGCTGGCTAATATTTAAATTAATATTTCCTTTTAATTAATATTTTATCCTTTTACTGGCTAATATTTAAATTAATATTTTTTCCTTTTACTGGCTAATATTTAAATTAATATTTTTGGCTATATAAAGATTATCTCAGCGAGAGTCTGGAGAGCTTTTTGTAAAAACATAGAACCGGAATTTAATGCCTGATGAGGCTGACAAATTCCTGGTCCTGGTGTAAATACAAGGAAAAGTGAAGAAGAAACACATGCAAACTTGTAAAAATTTGTTTAATACACACGTGTTTGGTTTCACTGTTGCCAGATACTAGCTCTGAAAATTTAACACAATCTTTTGAGATTATCTCAGCGCGAGTCTGGAGAGCTTATGGTAAAACAAATTCCAACATAGCACCGGAATTTCACGTGCCAGATGAGGCTGACGAATTCCTGGTCCTGGTGCAAATACAAATACAAGTGAAGAACAAACACATACAAGCTTGTAAAAAATTCTTTAATACACACGTGTTTGGTTTCACTGTTGCCAGATACTAGCTCTGAAAATAGACATTAAATTTGGGCATGTTCAAACAGAAAATAAAAAAAATGTTCTTGGGGAAATAAATTCAGTTCCAGATTCTTAATTTTTTGTTTAAAAACGTTTTATCTAAATTTGGAGGTCTGATGTTTATGCATTTATCACAGTAAACCTCAAAATAGCAAATTATTCTCGTTTCTATGGTAGTACTAAGGTACTTTCCTTCCGCTGGGTGTTCAGATAGCAATAATAAACCCCGCCGTCCTTTTTGCCCTTCATCGATACATGATTCTCAAAAGCATTACTGGTAAAATATCTGTTACTGATTAGAAAGTTTCATCAAGGTTACGCAATCAGTTTTAGTAGGTAAATGTTGCGACTGAGAAAGTAGGGGAACCCTCTCTCCTCCCATGGTTTGGGTCCAAACTCCAAAAAAGCACAGCTTTGAAACTCATTCTCGCTTACCACTAAGCTGCGAATAAATGTTATTACAGAAGAACAATAAAATGAAAAATTTCTGATATTTATCACAGTACTTCGAGAATAAAAAGGTTAATCTATTTGTATTAATTAGAAAAATATATTTTTCAGCTCGAAGATTTTGAATGAGTATTATTTAATCAAAATAGTCATAATTAACCAACTATATTTTTCAAACAGTTCGTGGTAACGAACTGTAGTAAGGAGCGACCCGGCTCAATAGCAACCAAAACTCTAAAAAATGGGGTTTTGCTATCAATAGCTACATCAAAAGAATCGCATTTTAATGCTGATTTTAAATATATAAGTTTAATCAAGTTTTTGTCTTACCCATCAAAAGTTACGAGCCTGAGAAAATTTGCCTTATTTTAAAAAATAGGGAGAAACAACCCATAAAAGCCATAGAATCTTAACGAAAATCACACCATCAGATTCAGCGTATCAGAGAACCCTATTGTGAAGTTTCAAGCTCCTATCTACAAAAATATGGAATTTCGTATTTTTTGCCAGAAGACAAATCACGGGTGCGTGTTTATTTGTTTGTTTGTTTTTGTTTTGTTTTTTTTCCCATGGGTCATCGTATCGACCAAGTGGTCCTAGAATGTCGCAAGAGGGCTTATTCTAACGGAATTGAAAAGTTCTAGTGCCCTTTTTAAGTGACCAAAAAAATTGGAGGGCACCTAGGCACCCTCCCACGCTAATTTTTTCTCCAAAGCCAACGGATCAACATTTTGAGATAGCCATTTTGTTCCGCATAGTAAAAACCATAAAAACTATGTCTTTGGGAATGACTTACTCCCCCACAGTCCTTGGGGGAGGGGCTGCAAGTTACAAACTTCGGCCAGTGTTTACATATAATAATGGTTACTGGGAAGTGTATAGCGTTTTCAGGGGATTTTTTTTGGTTTTGGGGGTGGGGTTGAGGGGAGGGAGCCATGTGGGAGGAACTTTCTTTGGAGAAATATGTCATGGGGGGACAGAAATTCAATGAAAAGGGCGCAGGATTTTCTAAAATTACTATTAAAAAAACAATGAAAAAATAAACATGGAAAAGTTTTTTCAATTGAAAGTAAAGAGTAGCATTGAAACTTAAAACGAACAGGGATTATTACGCATATGAGGTGTTCTACAAAAATACTTTAGCATAAAGAGCGAGGTATTTAGGAGGAAATAAATACCTCGCTCTTTATGCTATAGTATTTTTAGTAATTTCAACTATTTATTCTACGGCCTTTCGGATTCAGGGGTCATTCTTAAAGAATTGGGACAAAACTTACGATTTAGTGCAAAGAGCGAGGTATTAAAGAGGGTACAAACCCCCTCATATACATAAAAAAAAATTAAGAATATAAAAGTTTGTTACGTAAGCTAATTCTTAAGTTACGTATATTTTTTAGCAATAAAAACATTCGTTAAAAATTAAAATTTATAGTTGCCTTTTCATGTAACCGAAAAATTGCAGGGCAACTAGGCCTCCTTCTCCACTCCTTATTTCTCAAAATCGTCTGATCAAAACTAAGAGAAAGCCATTTAGCCAAATAAGGAATTAATATGCAAATTTCATTTTAATAATTTATGTGTGGAGATCCAAAATCAAACATGCAGTAATTCAAAAACGTTCAGGAATTACATAAAAAAAACTAGATTTTTTAACTGAAAGTAAGGAGCGACATTAAAACTCAAAACGAACAGAAATTACTCCGTATATGAAATGGGTTGTCCCCTCCGCAATCCCTTGCTCTTTACGCTAAAGTTTGACTCTTTGCCACAATTCTGCTTTTTAAAACAATTAAAAACTGCGAGGGATTGCGGAGGGGACAACCCATTTCATATACAGAGTAATTTCTGTTCGTTTTAAGTTTTAATGTCGCTCCTTACTTTCAGTTAAAAAAACTAGTTTTTTTTATGTAATCTTTTAAAGATCAATTTTATTTCCACGGGTGATAAGGGACGGTACAGGAATTCATTTTTTTTATAAGCATATATACCAGAAGGGAACGTCGTATTCCTATCAAACCCGGTATGACTTAGGAACTATTCTTGTAGCTGTGCCTTTCATATTCTGTATTTGATCCTATCTCTGCGGAGTGGGGGGAGGTCAAGATAACCTTCTATCAGCCTAATTACTTGGTAGGTTAGTGGAAATCATTAAGTCAAATATACTCAGTAACTATAGTAATGGTATTTGGTGTTTTCACTTATGATTCTTAGAGATTCTTATGAGAGAAATATTACATTCTTGCAATCCACATCCATATGAAGGGTAAATGGAACATCAATTAAATATGACATGGATTACCAGCTGCAGCTTTTGCAGCGATTTTAGAACATTTGGGTCCAGTAGATATGAACCGAAGTATAGTTGACGTTTCTTCACGTGTATTGTAATGCAACTTAAACAAAGGGGTCACAATTGCTGCAACACTTCACGAGGTCTTTGTATTGGAAGTTCAATGTTCCATTCGAGTTTGACTTCCCATGATCCATGAGAAGTTTTTTCTCGGAGGTAAAACAGTTTAATTATAAAATTGCTTTTGTAACCAAATTAATACTATTTAGATGTGTATAGGAAATCATTCCCTTGTGCGGAATGTAACTGAAAATTCTGAAGTCTTCAAAGTTTCATCAAATGAATCTCCGAAATGACTCTTCAAACAAATACTTCAAACAAAAAAGAACAAAAGGTGTCATGACTTTTCTAATCACTCTGTACCTTATGGTCTGAACTGTGACACTAATAATGAAAGAGCCTGTCACAAAACTAGTGTTAGTGTCTCTGAGGCATAGAGTTAAGTGTTTTTGAGGCCCAGTGTTTTTCTGAGGCACAGTGTCTTCTCTGATCAACAAGGTGTTAAACTTACATGTTTAAAACGAAAGCAGGTTCCAACAACCACATTAAAGTGCTTCAATCGCAGAGGAATCATCATGGTGTACAATGTTGTGACAAAAAAAAAAAACGGATAAAATCTAAGCTAAACAGTGAAAACGATAAATTAGTTGAAAAATGTTGTGCCGAGAATTAGCCATGTACATCCGGAGATACAGCATTTTTATTTAACAAAGTATTTTAACTTTGATATAATGCCTAAATAGTAGAGATCCTATATTTCATATCCAGCAAAGTGGGAACTCTGATCAGCGGGAAAACGCCATATAAGAAATACGTCACCTAGTCTTCGGTTACTCGAAAGCAGATGTCACTAGTAAACCATTATTGGCACCCTAAGAATTACTGAAAACTTAACGTTTTGGAAAGACTAACTATACTTTCTGTTGAAAGAGGAAAAACCATTAAGGTAATATAAGTGAAAAGCTAGCATGCAAGTAATAGGTTCATAAATTTCTTTTCTTTCAGTCGCACCTGTTTTTTGTAATGGAGTACCTAAATGGTGGAGATCTCATGTTTCATATCCAGCAAAGTGGGAAATTTGATGAGCACCGGTCCCGGTTCTATGCTGCAGAAATAGTATCGGGTCTCAAATTCTTACACAATAAAGGAATAATGTATCGGTAAGCCAACAAGTTATAAATTTCTAGCAAAAACTATGCAGCATTGCTTGGGAGTCTTTATTATGATATATTGTATTTCGTACTAAGTCTAAATTAATTAAACAGAGCCTTAAGCCCTACAATGGGATGGTTTCTATAAAGTTTAAGGCAGCTCTTTATATGTGTTGATTTTATTTTTGATTATTTAATTAAAACAGCTCCAAGTCAGCACTATCTCGAAGGGTATGCGCTGACTGTCAAGCCTAAAAGTTTAGGACCTGCTTTGGGGAGGGGGGGCTAGGGTTTTAATTTTGCAAAGTTTGTGTTTCTGTGTATTACAACTGATTTAATACAAATAGAACTATCTTAATTAGCTAAATTTTAACTCAAGGACATACACGAGGATTTTCTCGGCAATAATATTTTTTCAATTTTTCTTGATTTCCAAATGACTTTTTCGATCCCTTAGAATTATTAAGATAAAGAAGTGCATGCTAAAATTCATAAGCCTAAAATTGAAAAAAAAGCTTACCAACATCCTTTTGGATGAAGAAAGTCACGTGCAAACTGCCATTGTAGCGAAATAGCCGTTCGAATAACCGGTTTTGTATTTTCCGGATTAAAAATTAATAATATCGTTCAGGATTATGATGCTCGCGTTCGAATAGCCGATTTCTTATCAAACAGTTCGTGGTAACGAACTATAGTAAGGAGCGACCCGGCTCAATAGTAACCAAAACTCTAAAAAATTGAGTTTTGATATCAATAGCTACATCAAAAGAATTGCATTTTAATCCTGATTTTAAATATATAAGTCATGTATATATATAAATCATGTTTAATCTTACCCATCAAAAGTTATGAGCCTGAGAAAATTTGCCTTATTTTGGAAAATAGGGGAAAACAACCCCTAAAAGTCATAGAATCTTAACAAAAAACACCATCAGATTCAGCGTATCAGAGAACCCTATTGTAGAAGTTTCAAGCTCCTATTTACAAAAATGTGGAATTTTGTATTTTTTGCCAGAAGGCAGATCACGGATGCGTGTTTATTTGTTTGTTTGTTCTTTTTTTTGTTTTTTTTCCCAGGGATGATCGTATCGACCCAGTGGTCCTAGAATCTTGCGAGAGGGCTCATTCTAAAGGAAATGAAAAGTTCTAGTGTCCTTTTTAAGTGATCAAAAAATTGGAGGACACCTAGGCCACCTCCCACGCTAATTAAAGTCACCGAATCAAAATTCTGAGATAGCCATTTTATTCAGAGTAGTCTAAAAACCTTGTAACTATGTCTTTGGGGACGGCTTACTCCCCCCCCCCACAGTCCCCGTGGGAGGGACCACAAGTTTTGGGGGGTTGATAAGAGGGGGATATGTTAGGGGAACTTCCCTTGGAGGAAGTTGTCATGGGGGAAGAAAATTTTCATAAAGGCAGCGCAGGATTTTCTAGCATTATTAAAAAAAAACAATGGAAAAATAAATATGAAAAAGTTTTTTCAACTGAAAGTAAGGTGAAGCATTAAAACTTAAAACGAACAGAAATTATTACGCATATGAGGTGTTTACCTCCTCGTTATACCTCACTCTATGCACAAGAGTATTTTTAGCAATTTCAACTATTTATTCTACGGCTTTTGTGATTCAGGAGTCATTCTTAAGAAATTAGGAAAATTTAAGCTTTAGTGCAAATAGCGAGGGGGGTGAACCCCTTATATACGTAATAAAACATGAGACTACAGAAGTTCGTTACGTAAGCTAATATGTAAGTTACGGATATCTTTTACTAATAAAAACATTCGTAAAAAATTAAATGTTCTAGTTGCCTTTTTAAGTAACCAAAACATCAGAGGGTAACTAGGCCTCCTCCCCCGCTCCTTTTTTTCTCAAAATCATTCAATCAAAACTATGAGAAAGCCATTTAGCCAAAAAAAAAAATATGCAAATTTCGTTTTAAATATTCATCTGCGAGAGCCAAAATCAAAACACGCATTGATTCAAAAACGTTCAGAAATTAAATAAAAAAAAACAAGTTTTTTTAACGGAAAGTAAGGAGCGACACTAAAACTTAAAACGAACATAAAGTACTTCGTATATGAAAGGGGCTGCTTCCTCATCAACCCCCCGCTCTTTACGCTAAAGTTTTTTACTGTTTTAAAAAAGTAGAGTTGAGAGAAAGAGTCAAACTTTAGCGTAAAGAGCGGGGCGTTGAGGAGGGAACAGCCCATTTCATATACCGAGTAATTTCTGTTCGTTTTAAGTTTTAATATTGCTCCTTACTTTCAGTTAAAAAAAAAAACTTCTTTTTTTTATTTAATAAGGGTTAAAAATGACTGTTAAACTTCAGCGCTACGAAATATAGAGGAAGATTTTTTAGTTATCACGGTTGTAGCAATACTTCAAGTTTAGTAAAGAACGAACTGCGGCCCTCCGTAACTGAATTTTAAAACTGTGTTTTGAAAAAAAACTTTCTGGGGAGAAAACATTTTATGAAAGCTGATTCAGGAATGATAACTATTATTTCGGTTAATTCTAATGTAAAAGTTAATTGCTATAATAAATTTATGGAGATTTCGAGAAAGAAATCTGAAACTCCTCAAAATGTGGATGGACCAAAATGAAAATACGGACAACGCGAAAATGATTTTTTTGCATGGATTTGCTTAGAGCACTTTAGTATTACTTTTATATATTTATCTCGATAGCATCATGGTAAAGTGCCACATGGCAATGAAAATGACATTTTTGGGGTCATTCCTAGATCGACAACACAATCTCAAGGTGACATACGGCACCAGAATGGGATTTTGATTCACTTACGAAGTGGATTTACTTGGAAGCACAAGCAGCGAGCCATTGAAATCTCCATGGTAAAAAACCTTAGTTGGATGCTGAAAATTACCCTTTTGAATTTTATCTCTCAGTCCCCTAACAAAGTGAAAATAAAGAATGAGTTTTGAAAAAAAAAATGTTTGGTGAATTAACGTTTAAACTAAAATTCAAAGCTTATTCAGGAATAGTGATAAACACTAATTGCACTTGTCTTAACAGAAAGGTAAATTGCGAAAATACGTTGTAGAGAATTTCATAAAAAAAATCTTGTAACCCTGATCTTTTTTCTCCAATATTAGAGGGGCTCTTAGACATCGTAAGCGCATCAGAACGTGCTGTTTTTACGAAAAGTGATGTTTTTACGATTAGTGGTTTACTCCCATCCCGCCAAGGCCTGCGTGAATTGATTACTAGTATTGAATTCACGCACAGGCACCTCATTTGGAGAAAGGTGTAGGGCACTTGTGACCTTTTGAGTTTCTCCGCCCAAGTTAGTTGAAGATGTGTTAGTAAGATTGATTGTAATATGTTACATGCGACTTTTTGTGTCAAAATTTATTTTCTTCGTAGTATATGCAACAGCACAAGGAGACTAAGCTTCGCTCGGTCCGTGTTACTGGTCCACGGCAGGCCTATCTATACTGATCAGTGAAACAGCATGATAAGAAATGCTTATGAAGCTTCACTCGGTCCCTTGTGCCGGTTTTCATGTCCCTGGTACGCATGATGTCGGCAATGGGAATTCTAAAGGTTTACTTCTTGTTTTGATCTGACGCCATTTTCGAGAGTTTTCTCGCTATTTTGTGAATTCCCGAAATAAATTTTCAAAGCTTGTTGTTAGGACTCCGAAATAATAGTTACCATTCTTGAAGCAGAAACAAATGGCAAGATTGTATTACTAATTGCGTTTTTTTAGAGGTAAAAGGAAAGAAATTGCTAGTTAACAAGATCCTCCCCTAATTTTTTTCTCCTCACAAGATTTTTAAAGGCACTTCTTGATGAGCATTTACACCAAAAAATATGTCTTTTCAGTACTTTCATTGAATTTTTTTAAGCACAGTAAATTTCCCTCGCCCTCCCCTAGATATTGAAAAATACAATTGAAACCAAATATTCGAAGAGCCGTTTGAACAGCCATTGTAGCTGGAATGTTTGAATAGCCACGTTTTACTTTTCAGGGATCTAAAACTTGACAACATCTTACTGGATTATGAAGGTCATGTCCGAATAGCTGATTTTGGAATGTGTAAGCTGCAAATCTATTTGGATCGAACAGCTGATACGTTTTGTGGAACTCCAGATTACATGGCACCCGAAGTAAGACAAATTATGTAATTTCTTGAGATACCCTTTTGCAAAGAATAAGTTGAATGGGTTTGCTGTTGCTGAGATGGGTCTAAGAGCCCTTCTTGGCAAATTTGAAAATCGATCGAAATCATTATGCGTTTTTCAATAAAAAAATCCTGTTCTCGCTGAACCTGTAGGTATCTATGAACCAAACATGGTACCTATTTGGATCGAACAGCTGATACGTTTTGTGGAACTCCAGATTACATGGCACCCGAAGTAAGACAAACTATGTTATTTGTTGAGATACCCTTTTGCAAAGAATAAGTTGGAGGGGTTTGCTGTTACTGAGATCGGTCTAAGAGCTCTTCTAAGGAAATCTGAAAACCGATCGAAATCATTATGCCTTTTCCAGTGACAAACCATGTTCAGCTTAAAAATGTATTTCTTTATAATTATTATTCCCTTTAATTATTAAATGAGATCCTCTGTTTTCAATTTAAAAAAAAGCGTTTTACTTAGTTGTTTTTTGTTAAAATATCCTCATTTGCGTTTCGAATTGGCCTATATATTATGAATTTTCTCAGCTTTGTCTGAATATCTTTTAGTTACTTTAGCTGTAAAAAACTTGGGTAGGAGATGGAAAAATGCGAGTGTAACAACACGGGGTATAGCAAACAAAAAGCAGAATATCAGCTTTTAAGTAATATATCTTGAGTGGTTCACTGAATGAAAGTTTTACATTATCCACAAATCTTATTCTGTCATTAAAGTTTTATTTTGTCATATTTGTAATCAAACAGTTCGTGGTAACGAACTGTAGTAAGGAGCGACCCGGCTCAATAGTAAACGAAACTCTAAAAAACGGAATTTCGATACTAAAAGATATATCAAAAGAATTGGATTTTTATGCTGATTTTATATATATAAGTTTCATCAAATTTAGTCTTTGTGATCAAAAGTTACTAGCCTGAGAAAATTTGCCTTATTTTGGAAAATAGGGGGTAACACCCCCTAAAAGTCATAGGATCTTAACGAAAATTACACCATCGCATTCAGCGTATCAGAGAACCCTATAGAAAAAATTCCAAGGTCCAATCTACAAAAATGTGGAATTTCGTATTTTTTGCCAGAAGACAAATCACGGGTGCGTGTTTATTTGTTTTTTTTTTGTTTTTTTTTTCCCAGGGGTCATCGTATCGACCAAGTGGTCCTAGAGTGTTGCAATAGGGCTCATTCTAACGGAAATGAAAAGTTCTAGTGCCCTTTTTAAGTGACCAAAAAAATTAGAGGGCACCTAGGCCCCCTCCCACGCTCATTTTTTTCCCAAAGTCAACGGATCGAAATTTTGAGATAGCCATTTTGTTCCACATAGTCGAAAACCATAATAACTATGTCTTTGGTGATGACTTACCCCCCAGAGTCCCTGGGGGAGGGGCTGCAAGTTACAAACTTTGACCAATGTTTACATACAGTAATGGTTAATGGGAAGTGTACCGACGTTATCAGGGGGATTGTTTTGGTTTGGGTGTGGGGTTCAGGGGAGGGGGCTATATGGGAGGATCTTTCCTTGGAGGAGTATTTCATGGGGGAAGAGAATTCAATGAAAAGGGCGCAGGACTTTCTAGCATTACTATAAAAAAAACAATGAAAATATAAACATGAAAAAGTTTTTTCAATTGAAATGGAGAAGCATTAAAACTAAAAACGAACAGAGATTATTACGCATATGAAGGGTTCTAAAAATACTTTAGCATAAAGAGCGAGGTATTTAGGAGGAGATAAATACTTCGCTCTTTATGCTAAAAATTTTTTAAATAATTTCAGCTATTTATTCTACGGCCTTTCTGATTCAGGGGTCATTCTTAAAGAATTGGGATAAAACGTAACGTAAGTTACGTAAGTTATGTACGTTTGTTACGTAAGTTAATTCTTAAGTTACGTTTTTTTTACTAATAAAAACGTTCGTTAAAAATTAAAAGATCTAGTTGCCTTTTTGAGTAACCGAAAAATTGGAGGGCAACTAGACCTCCTTCCCCACCCCTTATTTCTCAAAATCGTCTGATCAAAACTAAGAGAAAGCCATTTAGCCAAAAAAAGAATTAATATGCAAATTTCATTTTAGTAATTTATGTACGGAGAGCCAAAATCAGACATGCATTAATTCAAAAACTTTCAGAAATTAAATAAAAAAAAACAAGTTTTTTTAAATGAAAGTAAGGAGCGACATTAAAACTTAAAACGAACAGAAATTACTCCGTATATGAAAGGGGCTTTTCCTCCTCGACACCCCGCTCCTTACGCTAAAGTTTTTATTGTTTTAAAAAGTAGAGTTGCGAGAAAGAATCAAACTTTAGCGCAAGGAGCGGGGTGTCGAGGAGGAAAAGCCCCTTTCATATACGGAGTAATTTCTGTTCGTTTTAAGTTTTAATGTCGCTCCTTACTTTCATTTAAAAAAACTTGTTTTTTTTATTTAATTTCACATCAAAACCCTGGACATAAGCCCTACCCTATGCTAGTGACTTTAATAAATACTGCGTTGTTTCAAATTAATATTTCAATAGAACTTAAAACGAACAGAAAGTATTATAAATAAAAGTAGAGATAATCCTACGTAAGCCTTCTATAGGCCAGGTGGAATTTATGCTTTACTGGAGATAATTTACGTTTCAAGTAGAGTATTTCTCATTTGACATGACCTAACACTGATTGACAACTCATTGATAACCTAACAACAACACAATAGCAAAATAATGCCGCAAGACTTAAGAACAAGAGCTCATTAATAATGGGCAACCCTACTCCCCCCCCCTCTCCTCCAAAACCCTCTAGAGTGGTTGGATCCCGTGTATACTGTACTGAAGCAATGTGTCAAAGCATCAGAAATAACAAAAAATAAAATAGCAATAATAAGCAGCTAATGAAAGCAGACCGATCATTTTAAATATAATGATATTATTTCCTGGAATGCTTAGCAGTTCTGAATTTTCGTGCTAGAATGAAAAAATTGAAAATTTCTAAAATATATTCTATTTTTACTAAAAAGCAAATGATGTTCCGGCCTTAAGAAAGCGTTTGAGGGCGGTAGCCCTACTCTTATTTGTAGTAAAGTCTGTGTGTTTTAAGTTCCACTTTAATTTCCATGTTAAAATGTCTCTAAATTTACCTAAGTCACCTGCGTGCCAAGATACACTGAATTAAAGTTGCAAATGTTTTGCTACTCAAACAATTGTGTCCAAGGTTTTAATGTATTTTTCTCTTTACTTTGCGTTTGTAATCCGTCTGCTGTTTTATATTGTTTATTTTGTGTTGATTTATTTCTCTTCGTTTTAAGTAGCAAAGGAAATCAAAGCACAGTAAAGTGTCAATTTTTACTAATTTTTGCAGCAAAACAACACCTGGGGCCTAAATAGGGCCAAAATATATAGAGTAATAAGTTAGTAATAGAGTAACAGTGATAATAATCAAAAATAGTAATAATTTCGTAGTAATAAATTATGTAATAATAAATTTAGTAATAATAATAGTGAGTAATAGATTGAAAAATAATGAAGTAATAGCCTGTGTGACTTAGTATCAAACAGTTCGTGGTAACGAACTGTAGTAAGGAGTGACCCGGCTCAATAGTAACCGAAACTGTAAAAAAACGGAATTTTGATACCATCTGTTATATCAACAGAAATCGTATTTTCATGCTGATTTTAAATATATAAGTTTCACCAAGTTTAGTTTAACCCATCAAAGTTACGATATTGAAAACATTTGCCGTGTTTTAGAAAATATGGAGAAACAACCCATAAAACTCACAGAATCTAAACAAAAATCGCATTATCAGATTTAGCGTATTAGAGAACCCAACTATAGAAGTTTCAAGCTCCTATCTACAAAAATGTGGAATTTTGTATTTTTTGCCAGATAACAGATCACGGATGCGTATTTATTATTTTTTTTTCCAGGGGTGACCGTATCGACCCAGTGGTCCTAGAATGCACAAGAGGATTCATTCTAACAGAAATTGAAAGTTCTGGTGTCCTTTTTAAGTGACCGAAAAAATTAGAGGGCGCCTAGACCCCCTCCCACGCTCATTTTCTCCCAAAATCACCGGATCAAAATTTTGAAATGGCTATTTTGTTCAGCATAGTCAAAAAACCTAATAACTATGTCTTTGGGGATGACTCAATCCCCCACAGTCCCTGGGGGAGGCGCTGCAAGTTACATACTTTGACCATTGTTTACATGTCACGGGGCCATGTTCATGGGTCAAATTTATTATGAGGGAAGAGAATTTCCATGAAGGTGGTGCAGGATTTTCTAGCATTGTTTAAAAAAAAATGAGAAAATAAATAAAAAAAGTTTTTATTCAACTGGAAGTAAGGAGCAGCATTAAAACTTAAAACGAACAGAAATTATTGCGTATATACGGGCGTTCGTCTCCTCCTCAATACCTCGCTCTTTACGCTAAAGTATTCTTAGCAATTTCAGCTACCTATTTTACGGCCTTTGTGATTCAGGGGTCATTCTTAAAGAATTGGGACAAAATTCAAGCTTTAGTGTAAAAGAGTAAGGCATTGACGAGGGGAGCGAGCCCCCTCATATACGTAATAAAAATATACAGACATGGAAGTGTGTTAATTAAGTTAATTCTTAAGTTACGTGTATCTGTTACTACTAAAAACGTTCGTAAAAAAAAATAAAAAGTTTAAGTTGCATTTTTAAGTAACCAGAAACTGGAGGGCAACTAGGCCTCTTCCCCCACCCCTTTTTATAACAAGGGGTTTTTTGACAAAATATGCGGATATCATTTTAATTATTTATGTGCGTTGAGCCAAAATCGAAACATACTTTAAATAAAAAATAAAAAACAAGCTTTTCAACTGAAAGTCCTCAACGTCCCGCTCTTTACGCTAAAGTTTTTTTATTGTTTTAAAAAGTAGAACTGTGACAAAGAGTCAAACTTTAGCGTAAAGAGTGGGACGTTGAGGAGGGGACAGTCCCTTTCATATACGATTCTGTTCGTTTTAAATTCTAATGTCGCTCCTTACTTTTAGTTGAAAAACTTGTTTTGTTATTTGATAATAAAAAGAAGGTCCCAATAATCCTCGAAACTGAGTACTGAGGGGCAAAGTCTCCTCTCTTATTGTGGAAACGGTAATTTTCTAAGGAAATGTTATTTTTAATATACATTAAAATTATGATGAACAATTGAATTGCAAATGGTAGGGATTTGATGGGGGCGAAAACCTCTTTCTTATTTATGGAAGTTCTATTACAGTATTAAAAGAATAGTCTCTCGAAGTACATTCCTTTATCTTGAATAATTCTTGAAAAATAGTTTAACTCTAGTGGTAAGAGCAGCAGGTCGATATACCAATCGTCTTATATTTTGGTCAAACCCATACTGAAAAAGAACATCAATTACATTTTTTTTTTTTTAATAGGCAGTTTCCCAAATAAAAGTTTATATTTATATTAAAACTTTAAATTGGAGACAATTATCATGTGTTTTAGAGTGTTGCCACCCCTTCTACTCCCACCTCTTCTTATCTCCATTCAGGTGCTAAAGTCTGATCTTTTTCCCCAACGCCTCACGGTCGAATGGTCTAATACAAGAACAACAGGAATAAAGTTTTTTTTCTTATCACAGTACCTCTAGAATAAAACGGCTAATTTATTTGTGTTTGCTGTAAACACACAAATTTTCTTGTCGAACCTTTTTGAAACACGATATGCCAATAAAACCTTTGTAATCACTAAAGGCTACGTTTATTGCACTCTAGTGTGCTTTCAGTGAAGCTCTAATGAAACTTTAGCGTAAAGAGAAGACGTTTAAGGCGGTAGGGGCTCCTTTGACATAAAGGACAATATCACTTCCTTTTAAATTTTAATTATTTAATTTTTGGTTGCTATGGGCCATGGCTCGTCCCTTACTAGGTTGGAGCTGCCACTGCAACCACGATACTGGTAAGTAATTTCATTTAAAAAGGGGAATGTTTTAATGGTGTGATAAAAAAGTAAGGATCAAAAATATCAACCTACCACCCTTTTTTTTATCTCCTCGTCATCGCTTCAGCTCACCTCCAGTTGGTGAGCCATTTATTCTTATTGATAATTAAGAATTTTCTTGTGATTTCACTATCTGTATAAAGTATTTTTACAGTCTTCTGCTCTATTGACATAATTACTTCAGAAATATAAGTCGTTATTTTTAAGTGAGTGATCTTATTTCAACTTAATTGCTTGCTTAGTCATTTTTCTATGAATGCTTAATCATATAACCAATACTTCGAAAATAAATATGCATCCTCAATTGACTTCTCAATTTATTGTGAGAATTCCCTTACTGTTTATTCCTTTATTAGTGCTAACGTATTTACTTACGTTCTTTCAGATCATTAAAGGGCTTAAGTACAATCAATGTGTTGATTGGTGGTCTTTTGGTGTTTTATTGTACGAAATGCTTGTTGGTCAGTCTCCATTCAGCGGCTGTGATGAAGATGAATTATTTTACAATATTTGTAATGAAAAGGTTGCATACCCACGCTACCTGTCAAAAGAAGCAATATCCATTATGTCTTACGTAAGTTGAACTTATTCTCTTAGAAGTACATAATTTCGAAGAACACACAGAATTTCCATAACGATAAAAAAAAAGTTCCAAATGGAATGAATTCTTTTGATAGACGGTAATGAATTTTCAGAAAATAAAAATGTTAGATATTAGAAGTACGTATACTAAGGAATGGAACGTACTTTTGCAGGGCTCATGGTCTTATGCGTCTTGTGAATCCTTTCGAATGAAAACCTTTATCTGTTAATTAGAAAGTCTATCAAAGTCAATATGCTGGACTTAATATTAGAAATAATATGAAAAAAACTTCGTTTTCTTAAAGAGTTAAAGAGGCTGCGTCCCAAAGTCGAACCTTAAAACGTACAGGAATTAGGAGAGGCAGTTGGGGGGCTCCCCCCCCCCAAACCCCCCGCTATTAAAGACTCTTTTGTATAGGTTTTTTGTTGTGGGGGGCTGCCGCCCCCCTAACCCCCCGCTCTTGGCTTCGGAAAGGCCCTCTTTTAATTAACAAAACAAAAAACATGTACAAAAGAGTCTTTAAAAGCGGGGGGTTTGGGGAGCGGCAGCCCCCCAACTGCCTCTCCTGATTCCTGTACGTTTTAAGGTTCGACTTTGGGACGCAGCCTCTTTAACTCTTTAAGAAAACGAAGTTTTTTTCATATTATTTCTGTACGTTTTTCTACAATCCATGGTGGATGTAATTTAATAATTCCTGTACTCTTCGTACAGGAATTAGGACTGCCTCTCCTAATTCCTGTACGTTTTAAGGTTCGACTTTGGGACGCAACCTCTTTAACTCTTTAAGAAAACGAAGTTTTTTTCATATTTTGTGAAAAAAAACTGCCCGATAAGGGACTTGAACCCTTGACCTTAGGATTAAAAGTCCCACGCTCTACCGACTGAGCTAACCGGGCATGTTTGAAGTCGAAATACCTGCATGTGTATAAATATAACTTTTAAATAACTTTTAAGAATTTCAAAAATTAACATGGGCTCTTATGGGGAAATGGGTTTTTCTAAGCTAGAAAATCGGGGGGTTAAGATTTTCCGACGAAACTTTCCAGGAAAATTACTCGGAGAATTCCGCGTCGAATGAGTCTTCGTACACCCAGATCCGATGTCGGCTGTGACCTGTAGGCGTGGCAGAAAAAAAAGGAGAACATGAACATTAAGTGGCTATGCGTGGTTTCTGGAAAACAGGGAAGGAGTTATCGGATCGAGCTTAAATTTCGCGGATAAGCTCCTGGGCCCTAGGGGACCTTAACTTGTGAATTTCAGCCCGATCGGACAACGTCAAAGGAGGGCTGGGGTTGGGGGGTCGAAACTTTCGGCCAGATTTTCCCCATGAAGGAAAAGTCGGAGGGGGATAAAATTTGGCAGGTTTCTTAGTTGGAGCTCGGGCTACGAAATGCATCCCTCCCCATCCCTCTGCGACCACTGGAACCGAAGATCGCTTAAAATTGTCGTGGTTCGCCTCTTTAAAGAGGCACGAGTGTGCCTCCTTGATAAAAGAGCTGACGAAAACTTGTGTGTCTTAGGTTAAAATTTCATTTTCTTGCCACGAGTCAAATATTGAGTATTGCTACTAAGAGAATGGAAAGTACTTCTGCAAGGCCCATGATCGTAAGCGTCTTGTGACTCCTTTTGGAAAAAAACCTTTATATGTTAATTAGAATGTCTAATAAAGTCCATGTGTTGAACTTAATAGTCAGAATAAAAGAGCAGAAAAAACGTGTGTGTCTGAGGTTAAAATTTCATTTTCTTGTCACGAGTCAAATATTGAGTATTGTTACTAAGAGCCGACCAAGGGGTAAGATACAATATCCTTACCTGTCAAAAAAAAATTGTTCTCTGAAAAAGCCTGACAATGTTTAGGAGGTAAATATTATGCTACTTTTTTGCTTAAATAAGGCAGAAACTGTCTTACTTTTCTGTCTTTTCAGTAACTTAATAAAATTTCAAGTTTTTGCTATTGACTTAAAGCCTTTAAAATTGATGGTAGAGCTGAAAGTTTAATTAAAAATGATTAGTAATGATTAATTATTAATTGGGAAATGATTAATTAAATTAAGCTGCCCTTCGATACTCTGTTCTCGGTGTGTCAACCTTGAAATAATTGAACCGAGCTATGTTCCATCATGTTTGTATTGTCGATTGGACAACGGTGAACAATACAAAGAAGCTCAAGATAAGGGGTGAATTTGTGCACTTGTACAAAACAGCCATCGAAACTACCCTATTAGCCCAATTCTGGATTTTTTGAAGTGGTAACAACAATGCTTTGAAAAGAGATCTGTGGAGAAGTGGAGTCTAAGGAGACGAAGCTCATTTCAAGGAGACGTGGTACTTTTGATCAAGAGATCAGCAGTTCCTTTGTCTTTCATTGACTCAAACTAACCATCCACGCATGAGACGACTTCCCAATCTTAAAAATCGTCAATGGAAATATGGAGGTAGGGAGCCATGGATTAGGTCTTAATGTTTTCATATAGCTATGTGTGGAGTGGTGTCATCGACAAAGTGATGCACAGGGCTTGTAAAGATGGCACTTATGGTATTTATGTAGACAATGAAAAGCGTAGGTCCCAAGATACTACCCTCGGGTATGCCTCCCTTTATTGGATGATCGTGGGAAGTGAACTCGTCAAAAATAAACTCACAGTGAACGATCGGAAAAAAAAACTCAAAATCACTTTGACGGACGTCCTCGGATACCATGCGTTTGAAGTTTCTTTAGCAGACAACGATGCAATACTCCGTAGAAAGCTTCAGTGATGTCGAATAACAATAGCCTGATATAGGATCCTTTTGCTAGGTGTTCAATCTACTCCTGGTGTTAGGCCACATGGAAATTGAGCGTTAATAGTTTTCAGTGGAACCCATTTAGGGGGTTGCCTAAAAGGTCGTTTGACTCTAGGCACTGATAGAGTGTATGATTGGAAACGCTCTTGTAAACTTTCCCAATGCAGGAGAGGACGCAAATAGGTCTGTATAAGTCTACGCTCATTGGATATCCATCAGGTTTAAGTGTAGAAATGCCATGGGTGGATCTCCCTTTGTGCAGACAGGTTCCAGAATGATATCACATGGGAAAAGCAATGACAAATGTCCAACTTATTCAGCATTGCTGGACTTCGAGACAGCACTATGTATGCTGTCAAGACCTATAGTCTTGGTCACATCGAAGCGCTGCAGAATTCGAAAGAAAATGAAATAAAAGTATTAAAACTAGAACCTTAAATACGACAATCAGCTTCAAAAAGGAAGTAAAACTCTTTTCATGAAATAATAATAAAATATAATAAATGAAATATAATAAAATATGAAATATATGAAACAACATGAAAAAACATGAGATATAATAAACGAGAGTTTGATCGCTTTTGCTTTACATCCGGAAGTATTTATCAGCAGGAAAAAATAAGAAGAAAAAAAGCTGAAACAAATTGACACATAGAAAGATGAGAAAAAGGACAAACCGCATACAAGAATCATAAAAATAAAAAACGAAATAAACTCATATCTAATAAACTATAGGCTAGTTGTTGTTTTTAAGAAAGTCCAGTAAGATGATTCAAGCACAAACAAAAGACAGGATAACTAGCTCAATGTCTTTTTAAAAGTTTTACCCGTTTTTAATTTTTCATTTCATTTAATTATTTTCATTTCACTTCAATTAAAGATGGAAGTGTAGTATGGTCTAAGAACTTACTTGGTCATTAAATAAAAGTAATTTCCATGCATGAGAATTTCTTAGGCCAAAAACAAGTATATGATTTCGTCAGTGATGCTAAAATTAGTTAGAAATTTATTTTATTAGGGCCATTTCTGTCCATTTACAAATCAAAATAAGTTTTTTTTTTCTTTTTTAAAGAGGAGTCTCATGTCTTGCAAATTTTAAATGATATGTCATGTTAAAATGTCAAATCTTAAATGATATGTCATTAATGATGTGTCATATGAATTTTTATATGTGACATGATATTATATGAAACTAGCTGTTGGGGTGGCGCTTCGCGCCACCCCAACACCTAGTTGGTGGGGGCGCTTCGCGCCCCCCCCCCAAGCCCCCCGCGCGCGTAAGTCGTTACGCGCCATATTAGTTACGCGCCATTGTAGTTGTGTCCCTATGTCCCACCTGTGAATAAAGATAGATATATATATATATATATATGTTTTTAACTACGTAAAACTTGCGAATATACAACATTTTTCGCTGTCCCATTGTCTGTACATATAAATAGATTGTCAGGTTTACCGACTCTTGAACATGCAACATATAATGGTCCATGGGAAAGCAATCCGTATTCAGATCTATACCTCATGATTCTAATGATTGCCCTTGAGCTTTGTTGATGGTGATTCACCATAACGCTTTACCAACTCAGCTACTTCGGCTTGAATATATTCGTTTTGAGCGGCTTCCTCGGGTGTTGCCATTGTAGGTTCTTCAGTCATTTTACAATTAGAAATTTCTCTTTCAACGGTCTTCTTACAATTAAAAATTTGTCTTTGAACGATATTCTTAAATACCTGTGTCCTGGTCGTCATTTATGTTCCCTGTGTCCCGGTCGTCATTTGTGTCCCGGTGTCCCAGTCTGTAATTTCTCTTTGAGTGTTTTTTCTTTTTAGTATTTTTTAGTTTTTTACATTTTTTTCTTTTTTCAGTTTTCTTTTTCTTCTTTATTTTTCAGCTTCACTATGAAATACATATCGCCAAACCTTTATTTTTTTAACTAAAATCTGGTAGGCATTGATGACCTTATCCAAGTCAAAATCCCAAACCCAATCATCATCGCTATCATTTTCAGTTTTGATATGTTTTGACTCTCGCTGTCCAGGTGGATCTTCATCTAACTGCGCGGTTTTGCGTTCTTTAGCCTCAAGCCTGTTTCCTTGCTGTTCTTTTGATTCCTCGGCACGCTTTCTTTTCTGACTTTCTCTATCAGCAGCAAGTTTTTTGGCATAGACTCTTTGAGCATCTTCATCGGCTTTTGCCACTGTAAGTTCATCAGTCATTTTAAACTTAAACATTAATAGATTTCTACGTGAACATATATGTCTTAAATATCTTTAATGACGTCACCGTCATAGCAAAAATGACGACAACTAACTTCATGACGTCAGTCGACACAGAAACATGACGTCACCTGACAGACAGACACACAGACAGACAACTTATTTTTATATATATAGATTAATGATACGTCATATGAAATTTTAAATAACATGTCATGCTATATCAAATCTTAAAGAGACAAGCAATAAACCTCAATTGAAGGCTAAAACTTGTTTAGCATGTTTAGGTAGAAAAATTGTAGGAATAATGATAAGAAAGAAAATTCAAATTCATCATCTAGATAAAAACGTTCTACCCCGCCCCACATTATCCAGCAAAATTTAAAGTTGCTAGTAAATACTCAAAGAAAAAAAGTTAGTTACAAATTTTCAATTGATCTTTTTGTTTATTTTTACTTCACATTGGGCCTAATGTGAAAGGCCCACTTTTACAGAAAACAAATAATATTTTTCCAAATTAGTCTCTGTGTTCCAAACACTAGTTTAGTCCTAAATATTATACTACAACTATTGCTAACAACTCACCACAGCACCAAGCCGCCTGAGGCCAACATAGCAACGCACGCTCCTCCTCCATTCCACTCTATTCAAAGCCTCCTTTTTAACACTCTCCCAGGAACTTCCAATCTCCTTTAAATATTTCTTTATGACATCTTCTCACCCCAAACAAGGACGATCTGCACCTTCTGTTCAGCCCTCGACGGTTGGCCGCAAAGAATAACCTTCGACAATCTATCATCCTTCATCCGCAATACGTGCCCTAGCCATCTCAACGTTTCTTTCTATATAGCGCTAGAAAGCGGAATAGAACCACATTTAAGTAGAGCCTAATGTTTGGAATACGGTTAGTCAGCAAGATACCCAGAACCATCCGTAGGCAATTTTTCTGGAAAAAATCTAGCAAATCTTCATCTGCTTTTCGGAGCCCCCATGCTTCAGAGCCATATTTTGTTACTGTCATTACTGTAGCTTCTAATATTTTAATCTTGGTTTTCAAATTTATCTTTTTATTCTTCCAAACATTTTTGAACTGTGAAAAAAATACCCTGAGCCATGGCTATTCTACTTTTAACATCTTCACTGCTCCCATCGTCTTTACTAATAATACTACCAATGTAAGTGAAGCTGCCAGCCTGATCAATCTTTTTGTTACCTAACGTCACCTTTTCATCCTCACTTATTCCTAGCCTTAGTAACTTAGTCTTCTTGACATTAATTTTCTTACCTATTCTAGTGCCTTGAACTCACAAAACCTCTAAAAGTTCACTTATTTCGCTCACACTTTCGTCTAGAAGATTTAAATCGTCAGCATAATCTATGTCCAGGAGAGTTTTTCCTCCCAATTTGATTCCCTGATTTCCCATTACCTTTCCTGTGCTCCTTAAGAAGAAATCCATCAAAATGATCCATATATGGGGATAGAAAACAATACTGTTTAACTCCTGATTTAATACAAAACCAGCTGCTAACCTCATTTCCTACCTAAACAGCAGCAGTGTTATTCTCGTATATAGCACTAATCACTTTATTGTATTTGTCTGGTATACCCCACAACGATAAAACCTTTGCTAAAGCTCTTCTATCAACAAAATTGAACGCTTGTTCATAATGAATAAAACTGAGGACCAAAGGTGTTTGACAGCTCAGGTCCTTCTCAATTATTAACCTAAGAGTGAAATTTGATCGACATATCCTCTACGTTTTCTAAAACCACTCTCTTCTTCACTTAAAACTTTGTCTACAGCCTCTCTGTCTAAAAAGTATCTTATTTCTAATTAATTTGCTACTTACAGAGACCAGCCTAATGCCTCAATAATTACCACACTTACTCTTATCACCTTGCTTAAACAGTGGTTTAGTTAAGGTTTTTCCTAAAATCGTTAGGTACTTCCTCTTTTTCAAAAATCAAATTGATAATCTTCAGTAACTTATTTATAACCTCAGAGCCACCATATTTAAGAAACTTATTTACCACACTATCAGCACCTGAAGCCTTATTATTCTTAAATTCTTTTATACTGTCGCTAATTCTTCCTCACAAAACAGCTCTTCCTTCACATCCAAGGTATCACAAACCTTTTCATTTTCCTCTATATCTTTTCCTGCAGCTCTAGCTCGGTTTAGCGAATTCCCAAAATTTTCTGCACATCTCTTTTTAACTCTTTCCTTATCGCTAATTGTGGCCTGTTCTAACTGTTCCTATCTTTAACTGGGACAAGTCCGAATTGACTACTCCCTCTCAATTTATTAACATGCCAATACAATATTTTAGCATTATGTTGTCTAGCTTCATCCTTCAGATCCTCGGAAATTTTATCCATGCCCCCCCCCCCTTCACACCACTTTAGTTCATATTTTAATACTTTCTCCACTTCCTTAACATTCCTTTTGATCTCATATTATCTATCACTCAGATAATTTTTGTACAAGCCTCTTTTCCTCTCTATTAAACATGAAGCTTTTTCACTAATATTCCTAGCTGCAGTCCTAACTTTCTTCCCTAAGACACCATCAGCAATTTCATAAATTGTTTTTCTAAAATTGTTCCAACCATCTTCCACATTGTCAAATTTTAAACTCTCAAGATTAGCACTCAACTGTCACTGGAAAATTTCTCTCAAATTCTTATCCTGGAGTCTACCAACATCATAACTTTCCGGGAGGTAAGCTCCCTTCCGAAATTTCAACTTTAAATTAACCCTAGACACTACTTGATGTAATCTTTACATTTAACATCAATAACAGCACTCCTATATACCCTAGTATCTTGCATTGATCCTTCCAGTCTTCGGTTTACTATAACATAATCTATAAGGTTTGCTTGTCTTACCATCACATGAATACAATGTTAACTTATGGGTCATTTAATGACCAAACACGCTATTGGTTATAACTAGATTGTTATTCCTTCAAAATTGCAAAAGTCTGTGGCCATTACTGGTTTGTTTTCCTACACCAAATTTACCTAGGCTAGGATACCGTCTATCCTTATTTTTACCAAACTGGGTGTTGAAATCTCCTAGTAAAAACATCATATGTCTACCTGGGACCCTGTCTATTTGCTCCTGTAATTGTAAGTAAAATTCATTTGAGTCAGCAGTATGTTCGTCAGTCGGTTCTATAAGAGCATATACTACTATAACTGATACCCTGAATTTGTAGTCATAAAATGAGCATTAGTGTTGTATTAGTAATACTTTCCCAGACTAAACAAGACTTAGCAGCTTCTTTTTTTTATCATGAGTCCTATTCCATGTCTAAGCAGCCAATCCTTCCTGCCTGAGTAAATAAATTCTACATCACCTAATGTTATGCTTCCTACGCCTGGGATGAGTTTCTGAAACTCCTAATAAGTCCAGTTTGAATTGTCTGAGTTCGTCAGTCAAAATGTCGATAGGTGCTCATTTTTTAACGTCGTAACATTCCAAGTTCCAATTTTCATGTTCTTTAAATCATTGAAATTATTTTAGCCTCAGGAAAAGCAACGATCCCGAATACCAGTGCAGGACGGGGATCACATATCTTCTCAAGTGTACACCGAAGCGCTTAAGACGGCTAAGAACTGGAGAGCAAGAAGTCCCTGGGACCTCCAATATGAATGGAGGCTTTATGCAATCCTCGGTACATCTTAGTCACAACATGTTTTTCAGCACTTGGTGATGGTCTTCTATCACAAGAGTCGAAATCCTGCAGAGACGGTCTCAAGCCTATTACCTCCGACTCATTATATATTCATGCCTCCAAATATTATGTTACAATGGGGAGGCTGCCCATAGTAGATAAATTAGCTAGGAATAGGTTTTTAGCCCGAAAACATAGGTCAAATCAGACTAAGCCCAGAAGAATTATCCATTAATCAGAATCCCATACGAATGTTGTGTCGTTTACTAGGCATAATTTCTTCGAAGTGCGCCACTCCTCAATTGGGAATCAAGTTGACCACAAGTACCTCAGTCTGGCAGGTACCCCAAAAGGGTCGAGACAGCCCTTTTCAGAGGCCTTTGCCCATAGATCTGGATATGACGCCCTGCCGCAGTTGTCCACCTATACAAGATCCTCCAGTGATGGTGTCCTGCGTCACCATGCAATTTAACCCATTACTGTGAGAAGGTTTGTAACTCACAGGACGTGCGGAAACGCCGGTGGGCCCTGTTTAGCGTACATTTGAGGATCCTTCTTCCCCCTCTACCTGTATTTATGACCCCAGACAAGGGTGCCCTAGTTTCTATTATGGACCCCCAGGGACCTGGACCCCCCAGTTTCTATTATGGACCCTTAGCCTCCTAAGGAGGTACCTTCCATATCTGTAAAGTGTTCCTCTATCGCCACCTTGGGAAACGCTGAATGACCTGGGGGAGGCCGCTTAAAGCTTACGAATGGTAAACACATCTTCTTATAATTACAACTTAGCTGTCCCAAATAATAATCAAATATTAAAGTTGCTATCTATTTTATAGTAGTTTTTTTAACTGATTTTTTCCACTGTTACGAACATAAATGAGTAAATAAATCCGAAAGCGAGTGAAACTCAAACAGAATACGCAAATCCAGCCTGAAACGAACGAAAAATCTCCGCAAAGAAGAGTTCGGGCTTCGCCTCCCTCCCCCACTACAAAAGCCCAAAACCCATTGAGTCGTTGGCACCTTACCGAAAACGAATTATATTAAAAAAATTATCTTTGTACTTATTACAACACTCAATAGAAACATAAAAATTACAGTAAAATTAAATTTTGAACTGATGAGCTTTCAGCAATTAATATCATTATATATCATATATCTGGTTTAATTTTATTAGTTCTTTCCAAGACAAATATAGCTTCACTACAAACAAGAGTTTAGATACTGCCCCCTTCCCAAACTGTAAAAGTCTAAAGCCTACTACGTCATTGGTGCTTCACTGAAACCAAATTATATTACAAATATTTTTTTCCAGTTATTGTAGCATTGAAGATGAAAATATAATTACAGTGAAATAAAATCTTGAACTGAGGGTCTTTCAACAAGGAATAGCATTATATATCAAACATTCAGTCTGATTATGCTTGAACTTTTCAAGACTGTTCAAGACACATAAAGTTTTCAGTAAGGCACCAATGACGCTCTAGGCCCCATGCCCCACAGTGAAAGAAGGAGGCAAAACCCAAACTCCTCGCCGTAGAGACCCCGCCAGCCCAAAGCCAGACCCCAATACTCAATCTAAGCCTCACTAGCCTCAAGGTCCAATCACCCACCAACTCAACTCAACTTTATTACAATCAAATAATCAATACATGCATCTCTTTTAACACCCCCACAAAAGGCTCCATGACCCACATAAAAGGCACCCACACTAGCAACCACTGTTTACTCATCCGCCATGATTGTTTACTTAATTTCTGTTCGTTTTGGGTTTCATTTATGCCTAAATAGCAAAATATTCCTGCTCGTCTCAATCCCGACTTGCATACTCAACCAAAGCCTTATGCGTTTCGGTTCTACCCACTCACCCATATTAGTACCTGCCGCAGATTCTGCTGCCACGACTGTTTACCTAATTTGCGTTCATTCCGGGCTTCACCCACTCCCCAATGGTACCCTCTGGTTGTTGCAAGTTTGATCCACTGAAGGTTTCCACCCCCTCCAATCTCAAGGCTAATATGGCCCTCACACCTTTTCAGAAAACTTCCCTTTGAAAAGTTCCTTTTAGTTCCCTTATTCTTATGAAATCTAAAAATGAATTTAAAAATAGCAGAATCAACTTACTTTCAGCGAATTTTCTCCCAAAGTCTATCATAGTGGTTTTTAATTTCTATCATACCTATTTAAAATCACCTTTCTACTCTGTTTCCTATTTCCTCTTTGCGATCCATGATTTTATTGCTTTATTTTCTTTTCTACAGCTCAGATCTTCATCATTACCATTTTAGGCCTTTTTTTCATTTCACCATCTTTGTTTTGCCTATATCTACTTTTACGATTCCTATTTTCTTTGCTACATCCACCCTCTAACTTAAATTTTAAAAACAGGTGTTCTTCATCTGAAAGTAAGGAGCAACATTAAAACTTAAAACAAAGAGAAATTATTACGTATATGAGGGGGTTCTCTCCCTAGTCAGTACTTAGCTCTTTATACTAAAGTTCGAATTTTGTTTCAATTCTTTAAGAATGACCCTGAATAACAAAGGCTGTTTAATTAAAATAGATAGCTCTTTTGAAAGTACTAAAAAAACTTTTCCGTAAAGAGCGAGGTATTGACTAGGGGGCGAACCCACTCATATATATAATAATTTATATTCGTTTTAAGTTTCGATGTTGCTCCTTACTTTCAGTTGAAAAAACTTACTTTTCTTTAAATTAATTTCTGATCATGCTGGGAAATTCGGCACCCCCTTCATAGAACTGTCCCTTCCCCATGAAAACATCCTCCATGGAAAGATTCTCCCATGTAATGCCCACCCCGATCCCCATCCCCACCCCAACCATAAGAAATCCCTCCTGAAAACGTCTATATGCTTCCGTATAACCAATACTATATGTAAACAATGGGCAAAATTAATAAATTGCAGCATTTCCCCTAGGAACTGTGGGGGAATAAATCACCGTCAAAGAGACAGTTATTAGTTTTTCGACTATGTTGAACAAAATGGCTATCTCGAAATTTTGATTGGGTGACTTTGGGAAAAAGTGAGCGTGGGAGGGGGCTTAGTTGCCATCTAATTTTTTGTCACTTAAAAAGAGTACTATAACTTTTAATTTCCATTTGAATGAGCCCTCTTTCGATATTCTAGGATTACTGGATGGATACGATCACCCATGGGAAAAACAAACAAAAATCAAACAAATATACACCCATCCGTGATTTTTCTGCAAAAAAATACGAAATTCCACGTTTTTACAGATAGGAGCTTGAAACCTCGAATTCAGGGTTTTCTGATATTCTGAGTCTGACGGTGTTATTTTCATTAAGACTTTGTCACTTTTAGGGGGTGTTTTCCCCCTTTTTTCGAAAATAAGGCAATTTTTTTAGGCTCGTAACTTTTAATAAGTTACACTGAACTTGATGAAAATTATATATTTGAAATCAGCATATAAATGCAATTCTTTTAGTGCATCTATTGGTATCAAAATTCCGTTTTGTGGAGTTTTGGCTACTATCACTCCTTACTTACACTTCGTTACCATGAGCTGTTTGATAAATCCTTTTTGTATTCTTTATTGCCTACTCTATTACTTATCTGAATATTTTTTGTAGTCCTAGTTTTAGTTTATTCTGGTCAGAATAATTCCCTAATTATTAAGCATCACCTAATCACTCCTAATTTTAATTTATTCTGGTCATTCTGGCCAGCATAACTATCTAATTATTAAGTATTCCTTAATTGCCTGTTTTTTCTAGTCCTAGTTTAAGTTTATTATGGCTATTCTGGCCAGAATAACTTCCTAATTATTAAGTATTACCGTATGGCCTACTTGTAGTACTAAATTTAATTCATTCTTGCCATTCTGGCTTCCTGGCTAAATAGGCAATACTCACGTTCCAGTTTCTTTATCTTTTTTTGCAGGTTCTTAGCATGCATGATTTTAATTTTTTATTGAAGATTTTTGCATGATTTTTATTTTAAATTTTGAAGTCGTTTAGAGTGCAAAACAAAATCCCTTTAAGGTGAATTCAATTCTTATTTTTGGTTTTGATTTCTTTATTCAAATTTACTCTATTCTTAAGGTGTTAATATCTTTTTATATAATTAACACCAATTTTTATTACAGTTAATGGAGAAAGATTCAACGAAGCGATTAGGGACTCCATACTGCTCAATGGGTGATATTTGCGATCAGCCGTTTTTTGATGGGATTGATTGGAAACGGCTCGAAAGAAAAGAAATTGAGCCGCCGTATAAACCAAAAGTGGTAAACTATTTTTTTCTTGCAGAAAATATTGCTTATTTGTAACGGAATCTAAGGTACCAGGAGTAACAAGAATATACCACTTGTCTCAATAATTATTATTTTTAAATTGATTAAAAGGTACTCTAACAAACTTTAAAGTTGGCCTCCCAATGCTAAAATGTCTATCAATTCTCTAGCTAGAAATGAAAAGTTTTGCCACTTTTTATCCCCTCCCTCATCCTGCTTCCTCAAATATAGCTTCAAGTCCCCTTTCACCAATTTCTCCACTCCCTAAGGTCAGGTCTGGGTCATTTTTCCTTCACATGTTTGTTATCACGGCGTCAGACTTCAAGTTTTATTTGCCCCCTCATAAAAAAAAACTGCCCGATTGTGTACGGCGCGGTCTTTTTCATAGTTTCCACGTTACATGCCCTCTGTTTTTAATTGGACAAAATGCTTTTCTGCCTCAAAATATAGACCCACTTGTTTTTTATTTTTTTTTATATGCTTGATTTTCCATAATGGATGGTCCATATTTATCGTTTACTTTAATGTCCCACTTGCGCAGAGGTAGTTATAGAATAAAGACGGAGAGGGCACTTGCCCCGGGCGCAGAAATTATAGGGACGCAATATTTTAAATAAATAATCTAACGGTTATTATTATTTTGAAATTTTTGAAATTTCATTTTTATTGAAATAAAATACAGTGCGCAGTTATAAATGAAAACAATTAATAAATTATTAACTAATTAATAAAATAAAAACAAATTTAAAAGTAATTCAATAATAATCATCAAAATAGTTAAATTTTGAAGATTTTGTCAAAATTTGGCCAGAAAATTTGTGGGAGACAGGGGGGGGCACCAATTAAGATTTTACCCTGAGCGCAAGAGAGGCCTACTACCACTACAACTACCAATGCGTTTGCGCTGAAGAAGCATGCAATCTATTGCAATATGTAGCATGAGAAGCCTGTTTACTCCGAACAGAAATTACTCCGTATATGAAAGGGGCTGTCCCCTCCTCAAAGCTTTGAAAAACCTTAGCGTAAAGAGTTGGGCGTTGAGGAAGGAACAGCCCATTTCATATAAGGAGTAATTTCTGTTCATTTTAAGTTTTAATGTCGCTTCTTACTTTCAATTAAAAAAAAATTGTTTTTTTTAAATAATTTCTGAACGTTTTTGAATTAATGCATGTTTTGATTTTGGCTCTTCGCACATGAATACTTAAAACAAAATTTACATATTTTTTTTTGTTTTTGCTACATGGCTTTTTCTTGGTTTTGATCGGATGATTTTGAGAAAAAAGGAGTGGGGGAGGAGGCCTAGTTGCCCATCAATCTTTTGGTTACTTAAAAATGCAACTAGAACTTTTAATTTCACACGAACGTTTTTATTAATAAAAAATATACATAACTTCCGAATTAACTTTCGTAACGAACTTCTATATTCGTATATTTTTATTACGTATATGAGGGGGTTTTCCCCCTCTTTAATGCCTCACTCTTTACACTAAAGCTTAAATTTTGTCCCAATTCTTTAAGAATGACCCCTGAATCACAAAGGCCGTAGAAGAAATAGTTGAAATAACTAAAAATACTTTAGCGGAAAGAGAAGGTATTTAGGAGGAGATGAACCCCTCATATGCGTAATAATTTATGTTCGTTTTGTTTTAATGCTGCTCCTTACTTTAAGTTGAAAAAACTTTTTCATATTTATCTTTTCATTGTTTTTGTTTTAAAAAATATTAGAAAATCCTGCACCCCCTTCACGGAAATTCTCTCCTCCCGTGACAAATTCCTCCATAGAAAGATCATCCCATGTAACCCTCTCCCCTCAACCCCCTCCCTATCCAAGAAAAAATTCCCCTGAAAACGTCTGTGCACTTCCCAATAACCGTTACTATATGTAATAACTGGTCAAAGTTTGTAATTTGTAGCCCCTCCCCCGGAGACTGTGATGGAGTAAGTCGCCCCCAAAGACATAGTTATTAGGTTTTTCGACTATGCTGAACAAAATGGCTATCAGAATTTTGACCCGTTGACTTTGGGAAAAATGAGCGTGGGAGGGGGTCTAGTTGCCCTCCAATATTTGTGGTCACTTAAAAAGGGTACTAGTACTTTTAAATTTCTGTTAGAATGAACCCTCTCGCAACATTCTAGGACCAATGGGTCGACAGGATCACCCCTGGGGAAAAGAAAATAAAACAAAAAACAAAAAAAAACATAAACACACGTAGCTTAGATAGGAGCTTGAAAATTATACAGTTAAGTTCTCTGATACGCTGAATGGGATGGTGTGATTTTCGTTAAGATTCTGTGACTTTTAAGGGATGTTTCCCCCTATTTTCCAATATAAGGCAAATTTCCTCAGGCTCGCATCTTTGGTAAGTAAGACTAAATTTGATGAAACTTATATGTTTTAAATCAGCATAAAAATTCGATTCTTTTGATGTATCTATTAGTATCAAAATCCCATTTTTTAAAGTTTCGTTTACTATTGAGCCGGGTCGCTCCTTACTACAGTTCGTTACCACGAAGTGTTTGAAAATTCCAAAAAATAAAGTTGGAAAAATTCCAAAAATATATCTGCTTGGTGTAATATCTATAAACTGCATTAAAAAATAGCTAAATTCTTGAATGCAGTTATACTCAAAAGGTGTTAAGTTCTGGTATTGTGTGTGTTATGTTTTGATATAATAAAACAACAATATATCAAGAATATATTTGAAGTTGAGAATTGTCGATTGCCTTGGGTTTGGTAGTGCACTTATTAAATAATTATTGGGGGGCTCACCGGAGGTCCATGAGCCAACCAACCAAAAACTTTAAAAATTCCTTAGAAAAAAACAGCATTTTAAGGCATTACTTTAAGTTTATTTTAGATCTTTGAATGCAAGTTTCGAGTTGGGACTAACGAATGAATGATAAGCCAAGCAGATTATATAAGATTTAAAAACAAAAAATATTTTTTTCTTGAAAGGAAGAGGGCGACAGCCCATTTAGCCCCCTCCATGTTGGTATGCGCCTGCTTGGGTTTCACAGAAATGATCTTTTTGGTGCTAACAAGACTGTTACTTTTGTAGAATACTTTGTTGGGAAAATATTTGTATTTCAAAGCTAATTTCTTTTTTATACTTTTTATCCCTTGAAAAACAAAAACTCACAAATTACAATAAAAAGCTAAGCAACTTCTTTTTAATCTCAGTTGTTCTTGAGAACCAGAAATTCAACCTATTTTTCAATTGTGAAATTAGATTGAAAGCCAGCATAAGATCCTGACAATGATGCTTCATGCATGAAGCATGCCAAGTTTTGGCTAATCGCTTAAACCTGATAGTACATAAAATAAAGATTTACCAAGTTTGTTATATTAGAATTCGGAAAACTTGACTTGGAGCGATGCAATCATTTCTGAAAACTCATTTTTGAGCTGAGGCTCAGTTAAAATACTTTAATTTGTCTTTTGTCCTTTATTTGGATAAACCAAAGAGATATTGCAGCACCGTAAATGCGTAAAAGATATGCTATGACATTGACAAAATACTAGATGAAAACAGTTAATAAGTTCCTCATGGTTGTAAAACTAAAGAATATTGTAAAGAATTGAGTTCCAAATCTGTTTTTGCATTAGAGATTTCTGCCTAAAGTAGTAAATTTGCAACAAAAATGAAAAAAAAAATTATGAAAAAAAAAATTCTATAAACAAATTTATGGGAAAATGTGACGTTGCTGAATCGTAGATTGACAAGGAGTCATATATATGCTGATAAACTTTCGGATGTGAAATTTCTTCGGTTCAACTCCCTTCACGAAGCATGAATCTTTATTTTTGACAGGGATTATCTTTTGCATGAGGATCTTTTGTGTGATGGTTCTTTCGCATAACGTCAGAGAGCACTACACATTAAGGTAACGTAATACTTTACGTTACATACAGAATCTTACGGATCAGATTTGTTTGTAACGTTAAAAGTACCAAGTGATCCCGAGCTCCACATAGAATTTATTAAATAAATTTATGCTACGCTACGGAATAGTCCATGTAGCAGCAACAAAGTAAAATTACTAAGCGGTCGATTAATAAGTTTTGAAAATAATATCAATTAATTTTATTTTTTTTAGAAACCGTTCATGTCTGATTTGGGCTTTAGTTCCCGTCCCCATTTTACTTCGTTCGAGTCCTAGTGTTGCTTGTAGTTTGGTTTGGAATGGGGGTCAGCGGCGTGACTCTGTAAGTTTTGTCAGAGTCGACCCATCTTTAAATGTGTACCTAAAGAAATCTGGGGAAGATAAACAGAAGGGGTTCAAAAGTACGGGATTGATGACCCACAACCCCATTGCGCTTCCTGGCTCAAGAGCCATGCAACGGATATCAGTACCACCGGTAGGGACTGTAAAGCCCAATGTCGTATGCTTCCTTTTCCGTCTAGAGTGAAAGGGCTTGTTTAAGTGTGAGAATTTACACTGAATTTAGCATGACTTAACCAGCCACTGAACATTTTGTGTGTAAAAAGTATTAAATTATGATGCAAAAGCCGCTTAATGCAGCAGCGATATTAATCATGTTATTTTTCTTTTAGAAACATGTCTTGGATACACAATATTTCGACCCAGGATTTACGGCAGCAAACCCCCAGCTAACGCCCGTGGATAAAGACATTCTTGCCTCAATGGACCAAGTCCAGTTCAAAGGGTTTAGTTATACTAATCCAAATACAACGGACTAAATATTCAATAGCTTAATTGTATTAGCTATTCTAATAGGAGCTGCTCATTTTGTGATTTGTCACTAACGTATAGACTTATGTCGTTCTTTACAGTGCAAACTGTGCTTTTTTTCACTGCCAGTAAATATCTGTGGCATTGTGGCACTACTTTGAACTTTGTGCAGATACTTTTCCTTTTTTACACAATTTACATTTCTAAAACAAAACGTATATATCTTACAATGCGTTTTAGGTTGTGACTTTGTTTTCTTTTTTATTGTAACTAGCATGCTGGGGTCATGTTTCGAAAGAAAAACGATGTTTTGAAAGAAAAAATTCAATAGATTTTGTAGATATATTTCCATGGGATAAACTTCAGAAACATGTTCCTAAAAATGGCAATTGCTTTTGTGCCACTGATGTTGCAAATACACCCGGCAGGCTTGGCCTAAAATATCAATATTTATACCGTAATCTCTCTGCAATTTTATATACCTCCTTCGTATAGCTGCCTTAGTAAAATCTGCCTTCTCTGCATTTTTCTAAATTTATCTATTTCCCACTAATAAATTTTTTCTTTTCTGCCTGCCGCTAGCTCATTGGGTAAATAAAAAATCTTCAAACCCAAATAATTACACAAGCAAATTCAACCTTCTTCCAGCAATATTAAACTTTTAAAATGAATATATAAAAAAAGACCTCAAAATAGGGGAAAGGAAATCTCACAAAAATTCTGCCGATATAGATAACTCTCAAAGATCGCAAATTTTTATTTTCTCTAGGAGTGAAAAGATTATCCAAATTCCTCAAAATTTGTCAAAAATAATCGAAAATTATTTCACTTATATCACTCGTGTAAATTCTTTTTCGGAGTGCAAAGATGCTGTTGCAATAAAAAAAAATAAAAAATATTCTTCGAACGATTGAAGTGTCATTTGTTATCATCCTAAAATATTTTTACTCACATATTGAAAGTGAATTTGGACATTTGACTTTTTTTATCTACAAGAAATGTGTCTGTAATTGTGTTCATGCCAATGTTGTTTACCTTTGTTTTTTGAATATCTAGATTATTTATAAAATTATTTCTGCCTTTTTTAGTCATTGTCAGATTTTTTGATAGCTGGAATTAAAAAGATTTTTATGCATAATTTTCTTAGGATTTAGATATTAAAGCGTATAGAGTAAAGAATATCACGTGGTTTTTGTATAGGATGTGAGTTGAAAAAAAATAATATCTCATTTTAAAGATAGTTTTCAATAAATTCAGATCTTTGGCGGCCAGACAGGGACTCCCTAGTATATAAAACTGTAGAAAAGAAAGTAGCTTACTAATCCCAACATCCTAGGAAAACCCACAGTTGTAATAGATAGCGTGATAGTCTCTCAGGTAGCTAGGCCGGGCATAGGATCCGGTTCTAAGCGTTTTCTCCATCCAGAAAATTCTCCCGGAAAATTCCCTCGGAAATTTCCCCTCGGAATATCCCCTTGCAAAATTATATCACCCCCATAACACCCCCCTCCCCCACGGGAAACTCCTCCCGATTGAAAGTTCCCCCCACGAAAAATCCCCTCTCCGGAAAATTCTTCCCGGGTAATACCGCCCTATTCTTTTCCTCCAGATAATTTCGGGTGTTCATAAGAAATTAAATTAAAATTTCTACTCTCCTGTTCAAGTAACAACAAATGATTTTGCCATAGTATTGGCATTTCTTTCACTTTATGGCGTAAAACGATAATTTTGGCCCAAAGTTTTGGGCCAGTTTCCGCTCTTGTAAGTTGCCCATATTCTTTGGTATAAAAGCTATACTGTTTTCACAGGTGAGGTGACTGCTTTACGAGTCTGTGTGAATGTACCATTGTAGTCATTTGGAAGCTTATTCCCCAAATACTAATTAAACGAAAGGGTTGACGAAATGGATGTATATTCCAGGATGTATTGTTTCCTTCTACACAATAAGTTTGTCGTTCCAGGAAAAGTTGAAGTTGCGTAGCAGTCCATAGAAAGAAAACGGTTAAAATAGACGTTTATTTTAAGCTTCATGTGATTAAGTTTATTCATTTGAGGCTTGACAAAATTACCTACAATGGTATATAATTTTACATTCATCATTACGGAGGAGGAACAGTGGATTTTTGTGTAGGTGGAGGGAATGAGCTTCTATTCTTGAAAACTGTGCTATCATACCCACATTTTCTATCTCTCAGTGAACTTTTAGATATTTATAGAAGAACAAATGGGAAGGGGTTAGATTGTGGGATGAAAGCTTACATTGAAGTTCCTACCGCCACAAAGATGAATAATTGGAAGGGGCATCGTAAACAACACCTGGAAAATCCTCAGATGTAGGGAGGGGGTGGCAAGTGCTACAAGAAGCTTTGTTTTCATTCGGATATAAATGGTAATATTTCTCATTTTCTCATTTATATACATCATTTAATTCATTTTAGTTTACCAGGGGGCATTACCTCCCTACTAGTGTCTATAGTGAATATTCTTATAGAAAAGGTTGGCTCGAGGAATTCACCTTGAAATCCAAGGAATTGATAAACCTTTAATTAGATTTTGATATTTCAGACCCCCTCCTCATAGATAATTGAAAGGGTCATTTTTTTTTCAGAGAAGATTGTCATTATCGAAGAATTTTTCTTACGAATATGTAAATTGAATCTGAAAAGTAGAGGGTGAAGGAGAACGTTGCAACCCTCAACCACACTTCAGAGAACCCTGGATCAAACAGTTCACAGTAACTAGCTATAAGTTAAGAGTGACCCTTGTCAATAGAAAGCGAAACTTGCAATTATACAACAGCAAAATCTGTCATTCATTCTGATTCCAAATGTGCCAAATCAGGGCCGTATCCAGAATTTTTTTCTGGGGGAATTTTACAAAAGGACTTTTGGGGGAGGACTTATAAGAAAAACTTTAAAAACGCGTCAAAAATTTGTTTGTATTCATTTTGTTAAGTTTTAACGAGTCGGACAAACATTTTTTTTTTTGGGGGGGGGGGTCAGACCTCTTAATTCCTTCTGAATATGGCCTTGTGCAAAATGTACTAATTTTAGAGTTGATCATTAAAAGCTATTATTATCTGAACATTTGCATAGTTTCAGAAACAGAAACAAAACTCCCTCGCAAAGTATAAATATTAAACACAATATAACTACTGATGTTTATGGTGTGCTCCCTCAAAACAGGAAGTGATCCTTATGTAAATTTTGAAAGCCTGGCAGCGCAAGGTGTCTTTTGATTTATCTCACCGCTTTGCAATACAGGAATTGCATGACACAATTGTCCCTAACATAATTATTTAGCCTCTTCCCAGTGTTGCCAGATGGGCTTGTTTCCCGCCCCATGGGCTTGTTTTAGCTGTCAGGGGCGAGTTGAGCTTTGGAATAGGTGTGGGGCGAGAATGTGGGTTTTTTTTTAAAAAAAAATGGGCTTATTTTTGACTAAAATTTGGGAACCGCACGAAAATTGTGGCTCAGCCATATGGCTCAGCCGTGGCTATACATCAAAACGACAAAAGGGAATGCTATTCCATTTTCCGAATCCAGAGTGCGCTGGATTCAGGATCCCTTGTCTGAGAGGATGCGGGTTCGAATCCCGGTGTACCCAATTCTTCAGTTTGGGACGGGGGTCAGTGGCGTGACTCTGTAAGCTTAGCCAGAGTCGACCCAGCTCTAAATGGGTACCTGGAGAAATCTGGGGAAGGTAAACAGGAAGGGTGTGCGAAAGCACAGGATGGCTGGCCCCCAGCCCCCCCCCCCCATTGCACTTCCTGGCTGAAGGGCCAAGAAACGGAGATCAGCACCGCCGGTACGGACTGTAAAGTCTAATGCCGTATCCTTTACCTTTACCTTTTTTTATTCCATATCGACTTCCGTGTAGGGAATTTATTTCCACATGGCTCTGCGTTTAGGGAGTTTGCTAAATTGTGAATTGATATTTTGGGAATTGATGAATTGCTTAAACTGATGAAAATTGAGGTTTATTATATGAAATTGGAATCAGCCACACAATTCAAGGTAGAGTACTCTGATTAGGCTACCTTTGCCTGGTCTGCCTTTGCCCAATGATGCTGAAATGTACAGGAGACCTGTGATTAAGGGTGTAGAGTAGTTCCTCCTGCACTGTAGGGTACAGAGGCCCCCATTGTAACCAAGATACACAGTAAGAAGTGATTTGTTTGTATCTTACTTCTACTGGACAATATCTATGCAACTTTACAGCCCAATTGACTGAATAATACACAGTGTCTTTAGCCAAGTCTATGCATCTTGCAAAATAGGTTCCCACTACAGGCAAACCAAGACAACCAAAGCTTCGTTCAATTTACATTCTCCATTGAAATTTCTGTTGACAGAGAATATTTTGAGCCTACGATTTCATCCATCGACGATATTCTCAACAGAGAGTTGACTTTTAACAACCAAAAACTAATTTTCTATCGTTCCTCAGTTAACAGAGAATTTCCTCTATTAACTTTCGTGCAAATAAAACCCCAAACGATGAAAAGTTAACAGCACTATTAACGGAAATGTTGACAGACAATGCAAATCGAACGAGGCTAAATCGTCATATTTACTGACTCCACATTATAAGGTAACAGTTTACGTTCATTAATTAATTAATTAATCAGTTAAGAAGTAATCACAGGCTACTACTTAATTCAAAGTTCAATACTTTATCCAAATATAACAATCATTTGTGTTGTAAATTCCTTTCAGTAAATAGAAAACTTACTTAGAGTGTGTTCCAGGTAGAATCTGTAATTTAGTCCAAATTAACTGCAAACGTGGAAAGACTTGTTAACCATTACTTTCAGCCTCCGTTGTTTTTCCTATCCAATGATGATTGTACAGAAATTAATTCACTAAAGACCCTTGTTAAGAGCCCTTGTTCAGAAAAATTTCATAAAAAATTCCATTTTTCGGTCGTTCCAGCTGTTAATTCACTCTCACCTGGAACAAAATATTTATTTTTTATTAAATATTATTAACGTTTTTATCGGACCGGGAACACGCTCTTTATTTAGTTTGGATAGAGTTGCCTGCGGCTCTTACTACTGGTATACTCTTTTGGAGAACTCGTGAAAGACGTTTTCCAGGTAAATCCGAGCGGCATGGAAAAATAAATTAAGGAGAGGGAAAACCAACGGATATCGAGATAAAAATCGCCCTTGCCATCTAGTGAATACTAATGGCTTTATTAATTTTGCATAGGTAGCGTTGCTTCTTCTTGTTACGTAATACTTATGCTCAATGAAGTTTATGATAAGCATAAGGCCTTCAACACACACTGCGATGCCAATAGCGCATATTTACCGTATAACATGGGCCTTATGGGAAATCGTCACCAGTGTACCTTCTCCTTATTATATTTTTCTATGCCGAGGGGGATGGGGCTTGTTTTTGAAACGGTGTGTTTCTCCACAGCGACCATGTGGTAACACTTCCTCTTCCCTGAAAGTCAAATACTTGGTCACTACTAGGTCTGTTTATGAATTTGGGAACATTTGTCCCAGCAGATTTCTTCCCCACTGAAAATTATCCCTCAGGGAGTCCCTACACCCATCCCATAGAAAACACCCCTGTAAAGAACGTCAATATGTTTCCCATTAACAAATGCTAACTATAATCAATGCCCGATTTACAAAACTTACAACCCTTTCCCTAGGGGCTGTGGGGCGTCAGGTCATCTCCAGAGGCGTATTTATTCGACCTTTCAATTATTATGGACCAAATGGCTATCTCAAAATTTTATTTGTATATAATTGGGGATAAAAAGGGGCAAAGGAAGGGGGATAGTTGACCTCCTTTCTGTTTAGTCACTTAAAAGAGCCCTTAAACTTTTAATTTTTGTTTGAATGAGCCCTCTTTCGATTTTCTAGAACCCCTGGTTTGATTCAATCATCCCTGGTGGAAGCAAAAAACAAGCAACAATGAAAAATACACATCTACGTTCTTTCTTTGGCAGAAAATACGCAATTCCAAATGATTGTGGATGAGAGCTAGAAATCTCTACAGTATGGTTTTCTGATTGTCTTGCAATTAGGGAGGGGGGCAAGCACCTAAAAGTGTACATACTAATGCCAAAGCATTCTAACTCTCATTTAGCCTTCAAATAAATACATAATTAGGTCTGAAGAAGGGGGGGGGGTAAAGGCAGAAATTTATATATAATTCTTCTCGGTTTCCGGGAACATTTCTGGTCTACGCTGTTATTATGAAAGTAAAGAGCTATATTAAACACCAAAATGACCAAAATTTACTCCATATAGGGGGCTACCCATCCTCACCCCCATCTTCCCCTCTTGGTCATAAAAATTTCGGAGGGAGCTCATTCAAGCGGAAATTGAGAGATCTAGTACTTTTTCTTTTAATTCGAAAGTTATTGGAGACCAATCGGTCCCTGTCCTAGAATTTTTTGGCATCTGGTCCTTTTATTACCCATCATGACATATCATCGACATTTTGAAGTAATTTCTTATTTTGTACTTTCTTTGTGCCTGCTTCATTTTACGTCTGGGGGAATTTCCCATGTGGGGAGGAGAGGGGAGCTTTTCAGCTGGAGAAAGTTTTCCAGGGGGAAACGCCAGCCCCCGCTCGAGTACAACATTTAGCACTGATTCATACTGTAATTGGAGGGATTGGTCCGGTGACAAAAAATCCGATTCATAATAGGAGATTCGCTCAGCCTCATTTAGGAGCTTAGCGTTGGAAAGGTCACTGATCTCTTGCTCTTTGTCAGCTTCCACATAGAACTGTGATTATAACGGACTAATTCACTATTTTGATCAATTGTGTTCACACAATTTTTATAAAGACACATGTAAAAA